>NW_026057579.1:37395844-37501901 GCF_023721935.1 Panthera uncia
GATAGGTAATTGATTGATAGATGATAGATAGACAAGTAGATAGAAAGACAGATGATAGAAAGATAGATGACAGATGATAGATAGATGATTGATTGATAGACGATAGATAGACAAATAGATACATGATAGAAAGATAGATGACAGATGATAGAAAGCGAGGGAGAAAGAGAGAGGATAGACACAGCGGATGGGTGATCGCGTAGGCAGTAGCACTTCCCAGCTCACTGCTCACGTGCAGAGTCGTCATGGCCATGGCGCTCAGGTTCAGCAGGCAGCCTGGCCAGGTGGGAGGGCTGTGCGTGGGCACCGCCTGTCCTACCGCTCAGACTCACTTGGCACTCGTTCCAAAGCAAGGCTGCTTCAACGAAGGCTGCTACCAGAGAAAGCTGATACCATAAGCAATTACCCAAAAAAGCCCTTTCAAGACCTGGGGACCGGCCTGAACACCCCAGCCAAAAAGTCATAGGCAACAGATTCAAGATGGAGATTTTGTCCCCACACCATTTATAAAATGAAAGATCACGCGCTTTTCCTACGGCCGGAACTCACGGATACGGGGGCTCTGCCTTCCTAACCTGCTCACAGGAAGCCTGCAGGGCCTGCCTGCTAACAGGACACTGGAGTCTTGCAATGAGACAGGAATCAATACGAATGATCAAAGGCAGCCGGTCCGAGGAGAAACATGAGTGAAACCCGGAAAACAAGACCGATTTCTATGTATAACTCCGGTGCTCGGCGGGGCCGTCACCTGCCCTCAGACTGTGGGGTGGTCTCAGCACCATGTCCGTTTGGGAGCATCAGCCAGACGGGCCAGACCTCGTGAGCCCCCTGCATGGGCGGCCCCGAAAGTGAGGGCTACGGGGACGCCCTAAGCGAGGTCCAACCGGCCAAGGAACAGCAAGAGAGGTCAAGAGAATCCAGGAGTCCCCACTGGGGAGACGCAGAGTGCAAGATAGGTCGTGTAGTTTAGCGTTACCATCGAGGGCCTGTCTCTAAGCTTGGCCCGGGTGCACCTGAATCACCCACCCCTCTCATCCACAAGACCCCACAATGATGACCTCGTTGTTCTGTGTCTACACCCTCACTGCTGCCAGTGTGGGCCGTGGGCAGGGGCTCCAGCATCAGCCCATGGAGATGCTCCAGACCCGTGGAAGCAGAATCTGCATTTCAACGAGCCCCGGGTGATGAGTGCACAGCAGAGTCGAAGGAGATCTCCGGAGAACGTCTTCGAAACCCGCATCATGCACTCTGCTCCAAGCTCCGTGTCTGGGACTGCTCTCTCCGTCTTCCAGAAAGCTCCTCACATCACCGGCTGCCACCCCACCACCCCATGTTTGAGACCCCACGCACCATGCTGTGAGGAGGTCACACAGAGCCACGGAGCCAATCTGGGGTCACCCGGTGCTCTCCTTTCATTGAGGAGGAAACTGAGGCTGAGGCCCTTGGCTGAGGCCCAACGTGTTGACACAGGAGAGGATAGGCCTCACAGCTCTCCCGGTTTCTGGTTTACTTTGTTTCTTACTCTGTCATGAACAAAGCCTAGGCTGTGGCTCAGGAGAAGGGTATGAGGGGCCACCGCCCTGGGGTGAGAAGTCAGAGGGAGACGCCTGTGCAGCCTCCAGATTTATAATGAGGCCCAGAGCCTCCGGGAGCCCTCACAGACAGAGGCAGAGCCCGGACGAGCACCCAGCTCTCCAGCACCTGTATGACTCCCAGGGTGACCGTCACGTCCCCTCTGTTTTCCTGAGACACGTCCCTCCGGTCTTCCCGCTACGACGTGTGCCCAGATCAGCAGATGATGCCTCCTCCCTCATCATCCATGTCCCGCAGCCACAGTGGCCAGGCCTCCGGGGAACCCACACCAGCCACGGCCGGCTCTTCCTTCCCCATCTCAGACGGACTCCGACATCATCCTCCACGGTTCATGCACTTTTCTAGGCTTTGAGGCCTGAGGAAGAAAATGTACCACAATCACGAGGGCCTCCATGCCGGCTCGCACGGCCACGTTCATTTGTACAGAACACACGTCGACAGCAGGGAAAGGCCATTCGGAACTAGGCCCCAGCCTGTTCCCGAGGGGTGCGTGGATGAATGCCTCCCTTTCACAGCTCACATGAACGCCTCACCCCTTCCCGTTCATCAAAGCTGCTCACAGTAGTTGGGAAGCGGGCCTTGAAATCGGTTTCCTAAAGGTTCTAGTTTTTAACTGGAAACCTCTCGAGAAAATAGAAATGCAGGCTTGCTGTGGACGATGTATCATTCCAATTTCTCTCCTTAATCACAGGGAAAACCAACATTTTACACAGTGAAGGGAAGCCGAAAAGGCCCCAGAAAAACCCCAGCAGAAGGGCTAGAGCAGGAGGAGAGAAGGAGGGGGGATCAGTTCTGCCACACGGTTCACAGATGCCAAATAAACCGAACACCTGTCTGCTGAGGCTGCCCGACAAAGCACCCCAGACGGGGCGGCCCAAACAACAGAACCGAGTTCCTGCGCCACATGGAGGCCGGAAGTCGGAAATGAAGGTGTCGGCAGGACACGCTCCCCCGACACGGGCCGGACCCTTGGCCTTTCTTGGTTCGTGGACACGTCACTCCAGCGTCCACCTCTGTCATCACGAGGACTCCGTCCCTCTGGATGTCTGCGTCCAAACGTCCCCGTTCTCGAAAGGACACCGGCCATCGGAAGAGCGCCCACCCTAGTCCAGCAGCCTTGTCTGGACTTGATTACATCTCTAAGACCCTGTCTCCAAATAAGGTCGTGTCCACGGGGCCTGGGGGCAAAGACCTCAACCCATCTCCTCTGAGGGACACCAGCCAGCCTACAACAGGTTCCGGACAGACGTCAGAGCGCGGAGGGAGGCCGCGGTCACCTCCGACGAGGCACTCCATGGCAGAAGTCCGAGTTCTAAGGCCAGGAGTGGAGGACCTAAGCAAGTCCAGAGGGCAAGGAAGACCCCCTTCCAAGAAGCCTGGTCCGCCTGGGGAGAAGAGGATGACAGGCAAGGAGGACATGATGTCAGAGGGAGGATCCGGTCTGTTCTAGGCACAGAGGCCTGGTGGTCAAGTTGAGGGAGGCCCCGATGGAAAGTGAGAAGCCGGGAATGCGGAGGAGGCATGTGTATTGGTGGAGCGAAATCAGGCACAAGGAGGGGGCTCAGCCTTGGGCAGGAGAGAGACGCAGCGGATGTGGGCAGACCCTGGGAGCATGTGACAGATAAGCAAAGGGGACGGGGTACTGGCAGCAAGGGTGTGTCAGAGGCCCAGTCACTCGTTCGTCAAATACTTATCCAGCCACAGCCCTGCGTCAGACTTTCTAGGGGCCAGGGATACAATAGTGATCGGGGAGACCCTCCCTCATGAGCTTGGGGTCTACTGGGGGAGGGGAACATGGGAGCAGAGAGGAAGGAGGTGGGTTGGAAGACAGGCCGATATTAAGACAAAGTTAAGTTAAAAAATTGTCAGAGGGTGAAACATTACAGGATAAATGATAGTAGGGTCGTCTGTGGGGAGAAGACTCGATTTTGGAAAAGGTAGGCTAGATCAGTCTCTCTGGGAAGGTGCCATTTGAGCGAAGTCTTGCAGAAGTCTTGCCATGGTTTGGACCGTCTGTCGTACGGACGTGCGATGTCGAAGGAGGCCACTGACACGTCCTCGCGCAGCCGTTGGGTTGTGTGGGGCAGGCGCCAGGTCCCTTCTGCCTGCCGTGTCCTTCCATCAGACCCTGCCATCTGCCCAGCCACCACTCATTCTGCAAGACTCGGAAGGGCAGTCGGGACTTCCAAGAAGCCTCGGCCACCACTTCTCAGCAGGATCAGGACTGGGGGCCCTGCTGTGCTCTACTCAGTACTCGCTCTCATGTATGTCTCATGTTATGTGATGCCCTCCCTGCTCTGAGAGCCCGCACATCTCCAGCCAACGGGTGTGTCTTACACTGGCCTTCTGCACCTGCTACGGTGGGGCACGTAGTAGGGCTGGGATTCCACAGCTGAGTAAGAGATTACTTGCTGAGTAAGGGATTACTTGCTGAGTAAGAGATGATAGAGACAAAGGGGCAGGAGACAATGGGGGAGAAGGAGGGAGAGGGGGTAAGAGAGGGGGATGGAGAGGGCAGGAGGGAGGAAAGGAAAGGGGGAGGGAGAGAAAAGGAAAACAGTGCTTTGAAAATAGGAATCTGTCATCCACGTGTAAGTTCACGAACTATGGGAAAGGAAAAGGACAGACCGGGTGCACTGAGAACTTATTTTCCTGATCGTCCGTTCCAATCCATTCTCTGTAGACTGACACATCTTTCTAAATCCTACCTCTGATAGTTTTTCTCTCCTGCTCAAAAATCTTCAGTGGTTCCCCACCAATCGGCCCAAAAGCAAAATTTACATAATCTGGCCAAACTGACCCTTGATGATTCCCCCAGCTTGGGTCAGATCGAGTCCTTACTGATTTCAGAACATGGGCTTCCTTCCCATCGCTGTGGGTCTGCCCACACTTCCTGTGACGTCCGTACAGCCGAAGCTGAAACCCTATCCCCCCATGAGGGTTAAACCCAAATAGCTGTCCCTTAATTCTCCTCTGTCTCCTCCCAGCCCCAGCCCCCAGCTTCTAACCTTGTCCTGGCACTCATCTGACCTCGCCTTAATTTGTGGGTGTCAAGTGTAGGCTGAACATCTCTGATCCATCAGAAGGTCCATGACCATGCTTTACTCATCTGTGTTCTTCCTTCATAGTGCAAAGTAGGAATACATATTAATAAACACTTGCGAATGAATGAAGGAGTGAAGTCAGGAAGGCAGGCAGGCAGGCAGGCAGGAAGGAAGGAAGGCGGGAAGGAAGGAAGGCAGGAAGGTAGGAAGGAAGAAAGGAGGGAAGGAAGGCAAGAAGGAAGGAAGGAACACGGTTCGAGGAAAACCGGTCGGTGGGTAACGAAGACGGCAGGCAACTGGAATTCAGAAGAGGGGGGTTGTGGCTCTCCCTCCCGCCAGCTGTGGGACCTCAGAAGCCCACTCAATCGGTTCCAAGACAAGTCCCTCATTAAGAAACGGAGCCTCTGTACCATATACTTTCTCTAAGGCTTCTTCCACTCTTCCACAGCTTTCTAATTTGCATGCGGCAAAAACTTCAAATATTTGAAAGTTGGCTTCTAGCTCACTGACGTTTCACAACATCCTCCTTCCACATTTTTTTTTTACAAGGTGGGCTTCATCACTCTGAATTACAGGAAGAAAATGAATATGATTCCATGTACGTATTAAATCTTTTGAGACCAGGAACCCCCTGAGGCATGTGATAATCCTGGGATTGGTATATCCTGATAATCAAAAGTATATTGACGATAACACCCAGACACGGAATTAGCAAAAGCACAGACAGCGGGTTTGTCCACATTGCGGGGGAAGGGAGGGAGGGAGGGGGAGCTGGGCAGGGGCGGGAATGCAGCATGAGGTTCTATTTCCAGTAAGTGTGCCATTTCTCACGAGCCAGCATGTGACCCTGTGATGCCCTCACTCGGGGACAGGATGCTGGAGGGCGTGCAACGCCGCTCTATCTGTGTGGCACACGAGAAAATAAGGTTACGCGCACGGGCTCCAGCCACCTCTGGAGGCAGCAGTGGCCGAGGCTGACAGTCACGTGCTTGCAGACAATGCCAGAGCAAGCCAGAAAGCAAAGAGCCACAGCAGCATAACGATGTGCCTGCGGAGAGGACACCGGTCCCATTTGCAGCCTGCGAGCCGCAGGAATGTGTCACCTGCTTAGGGCAAATGACGGGCTGAGACGGAAGGTGTGAGATATTCCGGGGAACCTAATGAGGAGACGAGAAAACCTAGGAGGGATGTGGTCTGTTCATTTTCCAGGCGGCCACCGCAAGCGCACAGAAACTCCCGCACGCCCAAAGGAAAGACAATCAATCCACGCGTTCAGTCCGAAGACAGTCTCCATATTCTCCGGAGGGCAGAAATAGGCCCCCTTGGGAAATGAAGCCAGCCATTTTGGTGAATCTTCAGGAGAACACGCAATTAAAATTACATTTTTTTTTAATGACGCCTCCATCCCTATGCTAGGTAACCAGCTGCTGGAAAAAGCCCTAAAGGTAGATGTGCTCTCCTTCACAAGTCATTTGCTAAGGGAGGGATCACAGCAACCCTTCATGGAAGGGGGGAAGGCTTCTGTGGCTTTCTCTCAGTTAAGACCCCTGGCTTAAAAAATAAGCAAAAGTGATCAAATCACCACATTAAAGGAATAACTATTCTGCAACCTCTAATTTTCCCAGGATCAAGATCAGTTGAAACTATTGAAAATAAACATTCCAACGTTTTGAGATACTATCTAAAGGTTTGCGATCCTGAGGAAGTTCAAGAGAACAGTGATTGCAGTGAATGTCCCATTCACCGAATCTGAAAGTTGGCCTTTCCATGACAAAAGCCCAGGAATTCAGATATGATAAAAATCTTGACTCTGTCAGAGCAGAAGGGGACATGGGAGTCTGGGGGGAAGCCAATGGTTTCTGCTCTGTTTAAAGCCCTATTCACTCTCTCAACAGCCTCTCTCTCTCTCTCCCTTTTCTCTTTCTGTTTCATTCTCCTCCTGGATTTTGCAATTTACATGAACTTTTATCAGATTTCAGCAAAGTTTTAGAGGCTGGCATAACCAACGAACAAAGGAGGTAGTTTCTGATCCGACCGGTTAAGCCCTCTGAGATGGCCGCTAGCTGCTTTAAATTTTCCGAATGTGATCTTACAAAGTTCATAATGTGCACGTACCTTCTAGTTTTTTTAGTTCATTCATTTTGATTCTGATACTATGTGCTTGCACAATTGCCATCATTAAGCCTAATTACATAATTAGCGTAACATGCGTGATTGTATCATTAGAATGTGCAATTACGTAATTATAATGTGGAATGACATCACGATGTAAATATCCTTCTGAACTGTCAGGAAGAAATATCCTCTGTTTGCCCAAGAGGTCGTTTTTAAAGTTCAATTTCACGTGTTTTTTTTTTTCTTCCAGGATGAAAATTCAAATATTATTTGGATCAAACCCTTTAACTACGCTTAGAAAATAAAGGTTTATTTTTTCTTCTTTTATTATCTTTCCTGACTCGTGTACAAGGTAAGAAACTTTGTAATGGATCAAAATTGTTTATTTAACTGATTGACCTTCATTAGTTGAGTTGAGAAATAAAATTACTAGAAATCCTGGCCACATGAATGAATCCCAAAAATGCAAACACTTGGGTCTAGCAAATTTATACCCAAGATGATTTTAGAAGTAATATACATTTCCCTCAATCGCAGTCTTGCAATCCCACATGCCAGGCACGCTTCACGACAATCTCAAATCCCAAAATATACAAACCAAACACACGTTTTCACGGAAACCTACTCTTCCACCCACATGACCTATCTCAGTGGTTCTCGGGCTAACCTCCAGCAGAATTACCCCCAGGGCTTGTTGGAACAGAATGCTGAGTCCCCTCCCCAGAGTTTCCAATTGGGCAATCCTGGACGGAACCAGAGAATTGCATTCCTAGCCAGCCCCGGGCCGCTGCTGGCCCAGGGACCACACTGGAGACCTAGTGTCTGGTCCTCACCAAGTTTGCCAAGAGATACATGATCCCCACTTGGTCCCCAGGTCCTGTGGACTGTAGCCCAGGAAGAGTATGCCCTAGGTCACTTCTCAACCTTTCTTTCCGTCCCTGCTGACTCTGGCTTCATTCAGTCTTCATATGCTTTTGCCTAGAGGTAGTCACTCCATCACACCTTCTCCTCCTCAGACCCCACACTGACACCAATTTAATCACACTTTGACACTGCCTTTTTAAAAATGTCTGCCCATCCTTCATGGGCCCCGAGGCCCTACAGTTTTGGACACCAGCTTTCCTTCCTGACCCATTTCCCATCACCCTGCTATGCCCTGGCCCTGTCACAGAATGGTATTCCCTGCATCGACCCTCTGCTCCTTTGGTAACGCTGCTTCCTTTAGGTGCACTGAAGAACTAGGCAGGACCCGACTCACCACTGGAAATAAGAGACCAGCACACCGGGTCACGCCATGCACACAGAAACCTTGATTTCAGACGAGTCAGCACAGAGACATGATGAAGAAATACGGTGGGGTACAGGGCTTGGTTAGGGGAAGGGCAGGAAGAGAGGGTCGCTCACTTCCCTACTGTGTGCCGGGAGCTTACCTGTGACATCATTTGGACGTCACAAGCCTCTGTTTAATGTTTTATTTGGTAGATGAGAAAGTCCAAGGCTGAGGAAGACCATGTAAATTCTTTGAGGTCAAATACCTAGTAAGTGGCACAATCAAGTTGTGAAACCCTTGTTAGAGCGAATACATTATCTGCCTCCAAAACTCACGCTCGTGTAGCAAATTTCTGTTGTTAAATTAACTCCCAGTTTCATGAAAAATCACACTCAAAGAATGCCAACGTGCCAACCGATGTCGAACTTGAAAGCAATACCTTGTGGACCTGTCCTTAGCCCTGTCCTTGTAAAAGTTGTGAGTAAATTCTATGAAGACAGAGAGTCTATGGCTCTCAGAGCTTGGAGTGTCTGCTGAAAACTCACTGTATTTCCAAACACAATATTAAACTGGAACAAGGACATTTAGTTTTAAAATAATTGGATAACTTGCAGGATTAGAAGATATTTGATGTTGACAGCATTTAATTTGTGAAAGATCTAGGGATTTCTCTTGACTGTAAATTTAGCAAGAGTCAACAGCATGACATACTCCTAAAACAATAAACAAAAACAAAGTTGTACTCAGGGCACCTGGGTGGCTCAGTCCGTAGAGCGTCTGACTTCAGCTCAGGTCATGCTTTCACAGCTCGTGAGTTTGAGCCCCGTGTCAGGCTCTGGGCTGACAGCTCAGAACTTGGAGCCTGGTTTAGATTCTGTGTCTCCCTCTCTCTCTGCCCCTCCCCTGCTCATGCTCTCTCTCTCTCTCTCTCAAAAATAAATAAACATTAAAAACATTTTTTAAATAAATAAAGTCATACTTGTTTTCAAGATGATGCTGAGTTCAATCTTTAAAATGACTCTTCTCAGGCAATTGGAAAAAAATTAATTGTAAAGACATATCCATACTCAACACTAAGAGAAACGTGTCCATAGTTTAAAAAGGAAAGAAGAAAACATAAAGCAATAGAGAGGGTTAAAGCCGTCAGTCTGCTGGGCTCTCAGTCCAGGGACATGAAAAGGCTTGACCAGACAAAGGCTTGACCAACACCGCCTGACGTGAAGTGAAGGGCCAGGACCATGGGGGATGTTTGGGCTCCTGGGGTGGGGCTGCTCCACTCTCAAAACAAAAGGAGAAAAGGCTGCAAAGACACCGGTGGCTGTAATTTCTATGACAATTCATTCTTGAGATGTGAAAGAAAAAGATACAGGTGAGTCAATAGATCTTGAGCCAAGTAACTCATTCATTCGGCAACTGCTTTGAACAGAACCTGGGGCTAGTAGTGTAAGTACAGCTTCAGTTTTGGGGTCTGATAAGAAGGAACCATACAACCTCCAGGGAGAGGTTTTCAAGGTTAAAAAAAAAAAAAAAAGCAAAAAGAATACTAAGAAAGATAGCCACAAATACTGCTAATCAGGACACAAATTCATTCCAAACAAAATACAAGCCGAAAAACATAAAAGAGAATATAAAATAGGTATGTTAGAAAGCCTCAAAGGAGAAATGGGAGGTATAACAGCCATAAGAGTAGAATAAGACATTTTTTGAAAACTGAGGTAAAAACAAAGAAAATATGAAAAAGAACCAATTGGAAATATTGAGAATGAAAAATACATTCATCAAAATAAAAATTTTTATAAGCATGATAAACTCTAGACAAGATATATCAGAAAAATAATCAGTAAAGTAAAAGTTACCTCTGAATAATTCACCTAACTATGGGTTAAACATGAAAGCACAATTAAGAGATATAGATGACCGTTTAAGAGTTTCCAAAATTCATCTAGTAAGAGGTTCCAGAAGACGATATAAAACAAAATTTAGAGAAGCAATAATTGAAAAGACAAAAAAAGTTTTGTTTTTCAGAATTGAAGACAAAAATCTTCAGATTGAAAAATCACCAGACATTAAGCATTATAAAATAAAATAAATTCATACCTAGGTATACCTAAGTAAAACTTCAGAAAATTAAGAATGAGAAAATCATGAAACCTACCAGAGAGAAGACAGCTTGCCTTCCAAACAATGACAATTAGATTATCAGCAGAAATATCATCAGTAAAAATAGATGCCTGAAGTCATCAATGGGTTGAGGGAAATAATTTTCAACATAAAATTCTATACCCAGCTAACCTATTTATAATCCAGGTAACATGAAAAGACATGCTCAAATATGCAGAAGACGAGATAAGTTGCTACTTACACACTCTTGCTGAAAGATTTACTAAAGAGTGATGGTCAACAAGAACAAAGTGAACACAGAGGGAAGAAATGGATAATAAGAAACCATGGTGAACACATGATTTCATATAATTTGTTAGTATATTCACTTAACTATTAGATAAAAATAAGTACTTTTAAAAATAAATGTGTTAAAAATATAAAACAATAAGTTATAAATAAGGGTAACAAGATAGGATGGGTAAAATATTCGGTGGGTAAATCAATCTACAATCTTTGTCTGGTTCAGAAAGATTATAAAGATGATGAAAAACTTTAAGAGATTTTTTTAAATTAAGTATTATGTTAAAGTACAAAGCTAACCATAAAAAGGTAGAAATATACCTCACTGATTTTAAGAAAATAAAAATTATTTTTAAAAGCTGATGGCAATAATGGCAAAAAATAAGAAAATAAAAAAATATTACAGTCGTTTGGTTAAAATATATTTATGTAAAGTAAGATGTTAGAAGTAATTAACTTGTCATTAATCATAACAAATATATTAAATTCAAATTTCTAAAAACTATATCAACTTGGTTTTATTTTATAATCTAGGACCAAGATGTTTGCAATAATAGATACATAGACAACAAACACACACACACACACACACACACACACACACACACACAAGAAAATGAAGGGATGGATGAAGATATACCTGGCAGCTGACATACCAAAAGACACTCAGTGTAGTAAAATTAAGGCTCAAAACTAAAATTCAATTTAGAAAACATGAAAAGTGATGAAAAAAACATGATAAAACAATGGTACAAGAAGATATAGCCATTATGCACCTAATAACATAGCTTTAAAACACATAAACTGACAGAATTTCAAAGAACAACAAATCTACTATAACCATGAGAAAATTTAACATACCCTAATTCAAAGTTGATAAACAAAGTAGACCTGGAAAAAAAAGAAGAAATAAGGATGTATAAGATTTGAAAAAACTGAAATTAAGGAAGTTGTTCTAATAGTATTTTTTGTGGAACTTGACAAATGGATTCTAAAAGTGAGATCAAATATAAAAAGTTCAAGAATAGCTCTGAAAGTTCTGAACAAGAAATGTGAGTACAAGAGGATTTCCCTCTAGATGTTAAGAATTATTATAAAGCAGCATCAACTAACTGTGATTTTGGCACTGAGATAGACAAAAACACTGATATGAAAATGGTCCCAGGGTGCCTGGCTGGCTCAGTCATTTGAGCGTCCAACCCTCGATTTCCACTCAGGTCATGATCTCTCAGTTCATGGGATTGTGCCCCACCATCAGGCTCTGCACTGCACAGAGTCTGCTTGGGATTCTCTCTCCCCCCCCCCCCCCGCCCCGGAAGGAAGGAAGGAAGGAAGAAAGAAAGAAAGGGAAGGAAGGGAGAGAGAGAGAAAGAGGTGGTTGTCAAACTAACTCATGTGTATGGAATATAAGAGAGGAGGTATTACAAGCCATGGGAAAGTGTTGGCATAGTCATTGCCCACAGGTAAAAAATAATAACAATAAAATGAAATACCAAGGTCACATTATACAATGAAATGACCTCTCAATGGCTGATTGAACTATGTATGGAAAAAAGCTTAAAATATTGCAAGAAAACATTGGTGAGTATTTTTATTTAACGTGAATGAGAATTTGTGTTGTATGCCCCTGAGATTTTAGGGGTGTTGCTACTACAGAATAATCTAGGAAAATCTGACACAGGACTAAACAATGGAATATTGAAGATTTCGATTATGTCCATAATGTCACGTGGAACGGCACAGTGACAAACTTGGGAAAACAAAGGTGGCCTTTGAGGAACAATTAAGCAAACCAAAATTGTTTTGCTGGAAAGAGAAGATTCAGGGAAACTATCATCAACTAACTACAACCTGTCAGAAAAAAAGGGGGCTGATATTCTCCATATCGTCTCAAAAGGTAGGACCAGGACTACTGGAGGAAAATTGTCACAAGCACATGTCAAGTCAGAATGAACTTCCGAATTCTCACAAACCAGGAAATCCTTTTCGCCAGTCACTAGGAAACAAGGCCTGCGGTCACTCGCTACCAGGACTTTAAACTGTGTCTCACAAACGTGCTCATCATCATTCACCCACGTGTAACATTGGCCTCCACACTCTCTGTGTGGGAGTATCATGTGACACTTATGTTCCCCACCCAACATATGCGCTAAGTCAACTTCATACAGTAAGACATAAGGAGGAGAGGATGACTTAGGGATTAAGTGCATCAAACTGTGAAAAATGGTCTCACCTTTCAACGCACACTGGACATGGAGAATGAGCTACATCTCAAGAACAAATATATAATTTTGAGGGATAGGTCTGATACGTACAAAAATGCAGACTGAGGGCTTTTTCTACGGAAGATGGTGGCGTAGGAGGACGCTGGGCTCACCATGCGTCCTGCTGATCACTTAGATTCCACCTACACCTGCCTAAATAACCCAGAAAACAGCCAGAAGACTAGCAGAACAGAGTCTCGGGAGCCAAGCGCAGAGGAGAGGCCCACGGAGGAGGGTAGGAAGGGCGGCGAGGCGGTGCGCGCTCCACGGACTGGCGGGAGGGAGCCGGGGCAGAGGGGTGGCCCGCCGGCCACGCAGAGACCCCGAGCCTGGCTGGCAAAAGCGGAGGGGCTGGACGGAGTGTGTTCCGACAGCAAGCGGGACTTGACATCTGGAAGGTTATAAGCTAACAGCTCTGCTCGGAGAACGAGAGGGCTGGAGGACAATGGGAGGGAGAGTTGTTGAGCCCCGGACGACAGAGCTCAGCTTGGCAGGGAACAAAGGCACTCGCCAGCGCCATCTCCCTCGCCCTTCCCCCAGCCAAAATCCCAAAGGGAACCGGTTCCTGCCAGGGAACTTGCTTGCACTGCGCAAACACCCAAAGCTGTGCTTCTGCAGATCCATCCCTCCGGCGGGTCTGACTCCCTCCGGGTGCCGCAGGGCCCCTCCCGAACCGGATCTCCAAAGGAAAAGCGAGCTAAGCCTGCCCCTCCCGCCCCTGTGCACCTTGCCGATCCACCCCAGCTGATACACCAGATCCCCAGCACCACAAGCCTGGCAGTGTGCAAGTAGCCCAGACGGGCCACGCCACCCCACAGTGAATCCCGCCCCCAGGAGAGGGGAAGAGAAGGCACACACCAGTCTGACTGCGGCCCCAGCGGTGGGCTGGGGGCAGACATCAGGTCTGACTGCGGCCCCGCCCACCAATGCAAGTTATTCAAGACAGCACAGGGGAAGTGCCCTGCAGTCCCGCCCCACTCCAGGGACTATC
Organism: Panthera uncia; assembly: GCF_023721935.1. Taxonomy (NCBI): domain Eukaryota; kingdom Metazoa; phylum Chordata; class Mammalia; order Carnivora; family Felidae; genus Panthera; species Panthera uncia. Next base: position 37,409,525 of record NW_026057579.1, read on the forward strand.
CAATATGACCAAACGGAAGAATTCCCCTCAAAAGAATCTCCAGGAAATAACAACAACTAACGAACTGATCAAAAAGGATTTAAACAATATAACAGAAAGTGAATTTAGAATAATAGTCATAAAATTCATCACTGGGCTTGAAAACAGTATAGAGGACAGCAGAGAATCTATTGCTACAGAGATCAAGGGACTAAGGAATAGTCAGGAGGAGCTAAAAAATGCGATAAATGAGCTGCAAAATAAAATGGAAACGACCACGGCTCGGATTGAAGAGGCAGAGGAGAGAATAGGTGAACTAGAAGATAAAATTATGGAAAAAGAACCTGAGAAAAAGAGAGAGAAAAAAATCCAGGAGTATGAGGGGAAAATTAGAGAACTAAGTGATGCACTAAAGAGAAATAATATACACATAATTGGTATTCCAGAGGAGGAAGAGAGAGGGAGAGGTGCTGAAGGTGTACTTGAAGAAATAATAGCTGAGAACTTCCCTGATGGAAGGAAAAAGGCATTGAGATCCAAGAGGCACAGAGAACTCCCTTCAGACGTAACTTGAATCGATCTTCTGCACGACATATCATAGTGAAACTGGCAAAATACAAGGATGAAAAGAAAATTCTGAAAGCAGCGAGGGATAAACGTGCCCTAACATATAAAGGGAGACCTATAAGACTCGTGACCGATCTCTCTTCTGAAACTTGGCAGGCCAGAAAGGATTGGCAGGAGATCTTCAATGTCATGAACAGAAAAAATATGCAGCCGAGAATCCTTTATCCAGCAAGTCTGTCATTTAGAATAGAAGGGGAGATAAAGGTCTTCCCAAACAAACAAAAACTGAAGGAATTCGTCACCACTAAACCAGCCCTACAAGAGATCCTAAGGGGGATCCTGTGAGACAAAGTACCAGAGACATCGCTACAAGCATAAAACATACAGACATCACAATGACTCTAAACCCATATCTTTCTATAATAACACTGAATGTAAATGGACTAAATGCGCCAACCAAAAGACATAGGGTAGCAGAATGGATAAAAAAACAAGACCCATCTATTTGCTGTCTACAAGAGACTCATTTTAGACCTGAGGACACCTTCAGATTGAGAGTGAGGAGATGGAGAACTATTTATCATGCTACTGGAAGTCAAAAGAAAGCTGGAGTAGCCATACTTCTATCAGACAAACTAGACTTTAAATTAAAGGCTGTAACAAGAGATGAAGAAGGGCATTATATAATAATTACAGGGTCTATCCATCAGGAAGAGCTAACAATTATAAATGTCTATGCGCCGAATACGGGAGCCCCCAAATATATAAAACAATTACTCACAAACATAAGCAACCTTATTGATGAGAATGTGGTCATTGCAGGGGACTTTAACACTCCACTTACAGAAATGGATAGATCATCTAGACACACGGTCAATAAAGAAACAAGGGCCCTGAATGACACATTGGATCAGATGGACTTGACAGATATATTTAGAACTCTGCATCCCAAAGCAACAGAATATACTTTCTTCTCGAGTGCACATGGAACATTCTCCAAGATAGATCACATACTGGGTCACAAAACAGCCCTTCATAAGTATACAAGAATTGAAATCATACCATGCATACTTTCAGACCACAATGCTATGAAGCTTGAAATCAACCACAGGAAAAAGTCTGGAAAACTTCCAAAAGCATGGAGGTTAAAGAACACCCTACTAAAGAATGAGTGGGTCAACCAGGCAATTAGAGAAGAAATTAAAAAATATATGGAAACAAATGAAAATGAAAATACAACAATCCAAACGCTTTGGGATTCAGCGAAGGCAGTCCCGAGAGGAAAATACATTGCAATCCAGGCCTATCTCAAGAAACAAGAAAAATCCCAAATACAAAATCTAACAGCACACCTAAAGGAAATAGAAGCAGAACAGCAAAGGCAGCCTAAACCCAGCAGAAGAAGAGAAATAATAAAGATCAGAGCAGAAATAAACAATATAGAATCTAAAAAAAAACTGTAGAGCAGATCAATGAAGCCAAGAGTTGGTTTTTTGAAAAAATAAACAAAATTGACAAACCTCTAGCCAGGCTTCTCAGAAAGAAAAGGGAGATGACCCAAATAGATAAAATCATGAATGAAAATGGAATTACTACAACCAATCCCTCAGAGATACAAACAATTATCAGGAAATATTATGAAAAATTATGTGCCAACAAACTGGACAACCTGGAAGAAATGGACAAATTCCTAAACACCCACACGCTTCCAAAACTCAACCAGGAGGAAATAGAAAGCTTGAACAGACCCATAACCAGCGAAGAAATTGAATCAGTCATCAAAAATCTCCCAACAAATAAGAGTCCAGGACCAGATGGCTTCCCTGGGGAGTTCTACCAGACGTTTAAAGCAGAAATAATACCTATCCTTCTCAAGCTATTCCAAAAAAAAGAAAGGGAAGGAAAACTTCCAGACTCGTTCTATGAAGCCAGTATTACTTTGATTCCTAAACCAGAGACCCAATAAAAAAAAGAGAACTACAGGCCAATATCCCTGATGAATATGGATGCAAAAATTCTCAATAAGATACTAGCAAATCGAATTCAACAGCATATAAAAAGAATTATTCACCATGATCAAGTGGGATTCATTCCTGGGATGCAGGGCTGGTTCAACATTTGCAAATCAATCAATGTGATACATCACATTAATAAAAGAAAAGACAAGAACCATATGATCCTGTCAATCGATGCAGAAAAGTCATTTGACAAAATTCAGCAAACTTTCTTAATAAAAGCCCTCAAGAAAGTCAGGATATAAGGAACATACTTAAAGATCATAAAAGCCATTTATGAAAAGCCCACAGCTAACATCATCCTCAATGAGGAAAACTGAGAGCTTTTTCCCTGAGATAAGGAATACGACAGGGATGTCCACTCTCACCACTCTTGTTTAACATAGTGCTGGAAGTTCTAGCATCAGCAATCAGACAACAAAAGGAAATCAAAGGCATCAAAATTGGCAAAGATGAAGTCAAGCTTTCACTTTTTGCAGATGATATGATATTATACATGGAAAATCCAATAGACTCCACCAAAAGTCTGCTAGAACTGATACATGAATTCAGCAAAGTTGCAGGATACAAAATCAATGTACAGAAAATCAGTTGCATTATTATACACTAACAATGAAGCAACAGAAAGACACATAAAGAAACTGATCCCATTCACAATTGCACCAAGAAGCATAAAATACCTAGGAATAAATCTAACCAAAGATGTAAAAAGATCTGTATGCTGAAAACTATAGAAAGCTTATGAAAGAAATTGAAGAAGATATAAAGAAATGGAAAAACATTCCGTGCTCATGGATTGGAAGAATAAATATTGTCAAAATGTCAATACTACCCAAAGCTATCTACACATTCAATGCAATCCCAATCAAAATTGCACCAGCATTCTTCTCGAAACTAGAACAAGCAATCCTAAAATTCATATGGAACCACAAAAGGCCCCGAATAGCCAAAGTAATTTTGAAGAAGAAGACCAAAGCAGGAGGCATCACAATCCCAGACTTTAGCCTCTACTACAAAGCTGTCATCATCAAGACAGCATGGTATTGGCACAGAAACAGACACATAGACCAATGCAATAGAATAGAAACCCCAGAACTAGACCCACAAACATATGGCCAACTAATCTTTGACAAAGCAGGAAAGAACATCCAATGGAAAAAAGACAGTCTCTTTAACACTGGTGCTGGGAGAACTGGACAGCAACATGCAGAAGGTTGAAACTAGACCACTTTCTCACACCATTCACAAAAATAAACTCAAAATGGATAAAGGACCTGAATGTGAGACAGGAAACCATCAAAACCCTAGAGGAGAAAGCAGGAAAAGACCTCTCTGACCTCAGCCGTAGCAATCTCTTACTTGACACATCCCCAAAGGCAAGGGAGTTAAAAGCAAAAATGAATTACTGGGACCTTATGAAGATAAAAAGTTTCTGCACAGCAAAGGAAACAACCAACAAAACTAAAAGGCAACCAACGGAATGGGAAAAGATACTTGTAAATGACATATCAGACAAAGGGCTAGTATCCAAAATCTATAAAGAGCTCACCAAACTCCACACCCGAAAAACAAATAACCCAGTGAAGAAATGGGCAGAAAACATGAATAGACACTTCTCTAAAGAAGACATCCGGATGGCCAACAGGCACATGAAAAGATGTTCAACGTCGCTCCTTATCAGGGAAATACAAATCAAAACCACACTCAGATATCACCTCACGCCAGTCAGAGTGGCCAAAATGAACAAATCAGGAGACTATAGATGCTGGAGAGGATGTGGACAAACAGGAACCCTCTTGCACTGTTGGTGGGAATGCAAACTGGGTGCAGCCGCTCTGGAAAAGTATGGAGGTTCCTCAAAAAATTAAAAATAGACCTACCCGATGACCCAGCAATAGCACTGCTAGGAATTTACCCAAGGGATACAGGAGTACTGATGCATAGGGGCACTTGTACCCCAATATTTATAGCAGCACTCTCAACAATAGCCAAATTATGGAAAGAGCCTAAATGTCCATCAACTGACGAATGGATAAAGAAATTGTGGTTTATATACACAATGGAGTACTATGTGGCAATGAGAAAGAACGAAATATGGCCCTTTGTAGCAACGTGGATGGAACTGGAGAGTGTGATGCCAAGTGAAATAAGCCATACAGAGAAAGACAGATACCATATGGTTTCACTCTTAGGTGGATCCTGAGAAACTTAACAGAAACCCATGGGGGAGGGGAAGGAAAAAAAAAAAAGAGGTTAAAGTGAGAGAGAGCCAAAGCATAAGAGTCTCTTAAAAACTGAGAACAAACTGAGGGTTGATGGGGGGTGGGAGGGAGGGGAGGGTGGGTGATGGGTATTGAGGAGGGCACCTTCTGGGACGAGCACTGGGTGTTGTATGGAAACCAATTTGACAATAAATTTCATATATTGGGAAAAAAAATGCAGACTGAGCCCTGCTATCTATGGTCTTGTATTGGCAAGAGCTGCCATTTCTAGCTTAGTTTTCCCACTTTTTGTAGAGACAACTGAGTTTTCGATAATCAATTAGAGAGCAGGATCGGGCTTGAAAGGCCATGGGAATTCCCTTCAGTGGAGGCTGCATAGCAGGGCTCTAGAGGGCTGGGCACAGAGTCTGAGCTCTAAAACCACCCAGCGAGGTGACCTCAGGCAAGTTGTTGGCTTCCCAAGGCCTCAGCGTGCTTATGTTCAAAATGGCAATAATGGTAGTGCCCACTTCCTAAAGAGGTTTAAAGATTAAGTAAAAATCATTCTTTTTTTAAAATTTTTTTTTCAACTTTTTTTTATTTATTTTTGGGACAGAGAGAGACAGAGCATGAACGGGGGAGGGGCAGAGAGAGAGGGAGACACAGAAACAGGCTCCAGGCTCCGAGCCATCAGCCCAGAGCCCGACGCAGGGCTCAAACTCACGGACCGCGAGATCGTGACCTGGCTGAAGTCAGACGCTTAACCGACTGTGCCACCCAGGTGCCCCAGTAAAAATCATTCTTATGTAATAACTACCTTGGTACCTGATACAGAGTAAATGCCCCATAAATGTTCACTCTTCTTAATTGAGATCAAACAGATGTCACTTGTCAGGGGTGTACCCTGGGTCAGTGGCTCTTCTAATAATACTAATAACTATTATTTACTGAGTTCTCGTGCTATGCCAGGCGCTGAACTGGGTGCTTATATACGTGATCACATTCAGGTCTTTAAATGACACCATTTAACAGGGGACGGAACCAAGTATTAGACACAAATTAAGTGAAATCTCCAAAGCGCGCTGATCAGCGAGACCCAGCCCTCTGGCTGACTGATGCCGGAGCAAGCACTTTAGCCGGAATGTCAGGGACACCCACAGTGTGGGCATTACCTCAACGACTAAGGAGGCAAAATCCTGAGATTGTTGTGGAGATTAAGTAAACGATGTCTTCAGATCACCTGGATGCCTCACCCCTTTCTCTACACCTGCAAGGTTTCAGTGGCCTTTGGCACGGGGATGGGAGAGGTCGTCCTCATTCCCTTGCCTGAGGCCAGCTGGCGGTGACCCCAAAGCCCGGAGCCACACGAACCACCCCACCCCCACCCCCCCACGGAAGCATGCCAGTGCAGGGCAGGGTATCACGGCTCTGGCCTTCTCATTCCTGCTCCACTCACCAGCCAGCTTCCAAGCAAGCGCGACGTTTCTTCTGGAAAGATGCTGCAGACAAGAAAAAAACAGCAAATGGGATCAAAGTGCACCACCAAAAACACTTCAGCTTGGGCGAATGTTACAGGAAGAGACACCAGAGAACATGATCTCTGCCTTCAGAGACAGAATGTCTGGGGGCACCTGGGTGGCTCTGTCGGCTGAGCGTCCCACTTGGGCTCAGGTCAGGATCTCGCGGTTCTTGAGTTCGAGCCCCCCATCGGGCTCACTGCTGTCAGCCTGTCAGCTCAGAGCCCGCTTCAGATCCTCTGTCCCCGTCTCTCTCCCCCTTCCCCACGTGTGCTCTCCCAGAATAGAGAACGTCTGAGGCCTCGAGAATGTTGATCCGTTCGGCTTCCAGATTTTCACAGTATGGAGGAAAGAAGCCTCTTTTCACAGGTGGCCATAGTGAAGCCACCAACACCTTCTTACGACCGAGGTCTGCAGCCAGGTGGCAAGAGTGATGGGCTGGTTCTGGGCCTGGGCGCTGCTTTGACTGAGAGTTCTCCTTAATGGAATGATTTCCTCTCTCTGTGTGTTGCTTCCCTCTAAAATGAAGGAATTGGATGTCACAAGGCCTAAGCTTTTTTCCAGTGTAAATGTATATGACTCAAATGAATGGTTACAATGGACTGAATAAATGGGCCATAAGCAGAAAGGCAAACATTTGCCCGAGATGTAATCTGGAGGGAGTTTTAACACTGTGTGGAGCGACGCTCTTGCTAACAGGCGAGAGCGCCGTCTGGTCTCCGTGATGGACAGTAATGGAGGAACTGGTGGTCCTCTGGGACCAAGGAGACAACCAGTCTAGTAGGACCAGGGTGGGGCTCTACCGTGTATTAAGCAAGCCCTGGGTGTCCCCGTCTACCGCTTACAAGGCAAAGGGTCTCGGCAAATTGGTACCTCCCGGCCGAGAGGTGCAGCGATTTCCTACAGAACTGTCCTCATTGGCAAGGGGCGCCAGCAGCCTGCGGCCAGCAGCCCCTAACCATGACCCAGGGACATCCCGGGGCACTTGAGGAGTCCATGCGTGTGCTAAAAAAGCCACAGTGGAGGATGATGGATATACATGGTGGGGCGGGGGGATATTCGGTAGAGCGCGTTCCTCCATTAAACAAGTGTTTCCCAGACCCGGCTAGTCATTAAGATACTCCAGGAAGCTTCTTAAAAATCAGATTCCCAGGCTCCAGCCTAGTCAGAATTCCTGGAGGGAAGGGCCAGGAATGCACATGTTTTAAGAACGTCCCACGTATTTCTGGTGAGGAGCTGATGACTATCTCTGCACGAGATTCCCCACCACTCGACTGCAGTGACGCCTGGCACATTGAACACTCAACAGGGAGAGCAGAGTGGGTGGTCCAGCTTTTGTCTGTTTGCTTGTTTGGGGAAAAAGAGACAAGGGGGCCGAGGTAGAGCGTCAGGCCTTCCTAAATACTTTCTCAAGAACCCTCCCTGTGTATGAGTGGAGGAAACTCTGGGTCTAGCCTACTTCACCTCTTCCAGACGACCCTGCCCTTGTTGAGTCCCCCTCCTGAGTCCCCCAGCTGCTACCCTGCCAATCTCAAAACCCAGAGGCCGCGGCATCAGCAAGCTGGGAATGAATGGGCCCGACAGCGTGAGAGGGTACGTACCCAAAACGCCCGTGCGCTCACCGCTGAGTGTCTTCTTGCCTTACATCCCAGAGAAACTTACACCGGAAGACATTTTCACACGACTCATGGGCGAGGCTCTGGTTCTTAGCCGCTTATGTGGTCCTGGGTCAGTTGAATTACAGGGATTAGGAAGTACCTCCCCCAGCGCAATATTTACAAGTTCCCATCTCTTCATCCCGATGAAACTTTTGCACTCAGTCTGTCTACACTGGTTCCTTATGAACTTGTCGCAGGTTCTAAGACTTCATTCGCTCAGCCCCGCCTTCCTTCTCTTCCCTTTCATCAAGTGCTTGGCACTGGGTAGACATTTAACCAAATGCTGGGGGCACAGAAATAGAAGACAGGCTTTCCCTTAAGGATCTCGTGCCCTGTCTTCTCCAGCCCTGCCAGGTAGCATGTGGGCCACATCGATGGTGAACCATTTTGGTAAAATTAAATGCACTCCTTCATGTAATACATGAATATTCATTTCCCCTTTCTGGGCCTCGGAGAGTAGTCTAAGGCGACGGTTTTAAGATCATGTTTTACGCAGAGCTGATTCCAAGGCCCTGTTGGAGAGGGAGGCTCGGCTGAAAGCAGCAAGGCTCCAAGCTTCTCTCCACGTCACCAACATTATTCCTCAGGGTAGAAATTGCTGGCGTAGGTGGTACACCTTCCAGGGTGTGCATTCTACACACACCATGGTTTTGAGACCATGCAGAAGGGCTGGATTTAAGAAGTTCTGCATGAAGAAGAGTTTGGATTGAGGACAGAGGGAGGAGGGAGCCACTGTTAAGAAACCATCTTGAGGCTCCATGTACTGGAATCAAGGGATGAGTCTGGAGTGACTCCCTCAAGCCAAGCCCGGGGAGGGGGTGGGAGAAGCGTCCACTGTCTTCATGCTACCGGAATAGACTTTGACGATCATCTGGCATCTTCCAAAATTATAGTTGTAAGTGCGGTTATTTGTGTCCGTTCACACTCATCAGAAGAAAATGCAACGTGCTCCATGTTAGATAAATGCTAATATACACATTCCATGACGAAATCATTCCTTTTATTATTTTAAGTATCCAAGTGAATACTGTCTGCCAGGTACCCAATAGTAAGCAACCAAGTGCTTGAATATTTGACCTGCTCACATAACTGCCCAGGGACCACAGCGTTTTCAAGTGTTAAAAAGCAGAAAAAGAAGATTTGAAAGCAATGCATACGTTAATAATTATTTTTATCACTTCTTGTCTTCATGCCGAGAACTAGTACACTGAATAGCTCTGATGATACAGGTTTCAGGCAAGGATTCTCTGTCCTTCAGTATCATGTTGTAACAGAAATTCATCCGACTGCGTAGGTTTGCAAGAAAATTGTCATTGGCCTTAAATTAAGCATGCAATTTTTAAAAGTAAGAAAACACACAGATCGTTAAAAGTGTCCTCGTCACAATTCTGACGGCAGACCTACCCATTTCCAAGGCCGATGGCTAAAGAAGTCTCCCCTTGTCTTTGTTCTCAGGGTGGGCACCGTCTCAGGAACCGGCTCTCATTTCACAGAAGATCCAATCATCCTGACAAGGCATCCTTTCCCCCCTCCATTTATGACAGCATGCATAAAATGACAATCAGGGTCAACAATGGATTTTGACTGAAAACTAATGTGACATACAGACTCGGGGTCTCAAATGCAGTTAGGGCTTGGACGTCCACTGTTCCTGTCTATCTAAAAGGTCCAACGGGGCACCTGGGCGGCTCAGTCGGTTGAGCATCCGACTCTTGATTTTGGCTCAGGTCGTGATCTCACAGTTTGTGGGGTCGAGCCCCGTGTCGGGCTCTGCGCTGACAGCACAGAAGCTGCTTGGGATTCTGTTTCTCTCTCCCTCCCCTCCCTCACTCTCTCTCTCTCTCTCTGTCCCTCTCTCTCCCTCTCCAAGTAAGTAAAAATAAACTTGGTAAAATGTCACTGAGGGACACATGCCCACGTGTCCCCAGCTCAGGCGGACGGCCCCACACGCGGAGGGCGAGACCCCCGGGTCGCGCGGTGGGGGACCAGCCAGGTCTGGGTGCCCGACTGCACCTGTTCACGCTCTCACTTCCAGGTTGGTGCTGGCAACTCACCTGTCTTCCTCCTCCAAATGGAGGCCGGGACAACAACAGTGCCCGCCTCCTTGCTCCTGTCACGGCCGTCTGGTCACCAGGGTGGAGCCCAGCCTGCCTCACGCCGTCCATGAAGCAGGCCGGAAGCGCTGGGCACGCGGGGTGTCCCTGCCCCTTTCCTCCAGCGAGGACCCCACAGATTGGACCCCAGAGACGCGGAGGGTTAAGTCCACACTCGCTGACGATCCCTCAGTCTCTGCCCTCCCCACGCTTTCCGGACTGTGCCCCTCTGCCACAGGAGACGGTCCCAAATGCCGTGAGCCCCGTGGTAACGATGGCGATTCTTGTATATAAGGTTCTGTAGGGCTTACTAAAATTCTTTCGTGGGAATTACACCATTTTTTTCTTCACACACACGGTTGAGAATGTAGGGAAGGGAAGGAAATGTCATCTGCTATCATTTATTGAATATATTGTCAATCCTTACAATACTGACAAGCAGTTCGCACCTGACACTTTGCAGAGGGGTAGGGCAAGCTCGCACGTATACTACCCTGTGCGCGGCCGGTCCGCCAGGGCGCGACTGCTGGCCCGGGACAACCCCCATCCCCGTCCTCCAAGCAGCCAGTCCCCTGCTCCACGAGGCTGCACCTTTCAAGTCCCAGAGCCCCGGGATGAAGGCCGCAAGGCTGGGGGACGTGCCAGGAGGCTCTTCAACCCCAGGTACGAGCCCCGTGCGCCCGGGGCTCAGGGATGGTCCCAGAAAACCTCGCGCACATCCTGGGAAGGCTCAGGGCACAGCAGGCTGGGTTGGCACTGGGAGAAGATACAGACCCGGCCCTGCAACCACGGGGGCTGCAGGCTTAGGGGGGGCCTCCGGGTACAGCAGCGCCCCCCCCCCCCCGCCGCCGCGGGCCCACAAGGGGCCAGCCGCCAGCCTGTGCCAGAGCTGCCCAAATCAGCCCTCAGAAAGGGAGCCAGGCACCAAACACACGGGAGACCCAATGCCAAGCACAAGAGCAGAGGCAGGGACAGCACGTGGGGACCCCAGGGAGCGGGCCGGACAGCACCCCGGTGACCCACTTGCCACCACCCATCGCTCTCACCGGAGAGGCAGGCAGCTTGGGGGCAGAGGCACAGAAGCACGTTTTCCGGAGAAAGGAGTGTTGGGACCCTAGGGTGGGTGGGCTCCCGAGACGCAGGCTGGCTTTGAGCTCCACACGCGGCCACACTGGGCTGGCTCTGGGTCCCGCGACAGAGGGGGGCCCACCAAGGCCCCATCACAGGCCCCCCTCCCGGCTGGCGTTAGCACAGTGACGCTCAGCATCGCCGCTGCCTGTTGGAGGCAACCTTCCCCGCCCTCCTTCCGTGAGTGAGAACGAAGTGATGCCTCCAGAAACCCGGGGCGTTGAGGGAAAAGGCAAGACGCCCATGAGAAAGGAGGACACGGCTCCCGTGTCGGCACCAGCGGGAGACACGAGAGGCAGCCGTGGCCGACCGAGTTCACTGGGAAGCGCTCTCGTCTGACGCCTTTACGTCCCCGCTCTCCCCGCTCGCAGGTGCTCCCGTGGCCTCAAGTTGGAAGGCGTGGAGCCGCCCGGGAGCACAGAGAAGCCCCCACGCACAGCCGCACCCCGGCGCAGAGGAGTCCCCCCACCCGGCGCGCTGTCCGCCCTGGCCAAGAAGCCACCGGCGGCGGCCAGCAGGGGACCGAGGGCACAGCATCTTCACGGGGGGCCCCCCCCAACCTGGGCGTGGAGAAGAGAATCGTGAGCCGCCCCCGGGTCCCCATCACCCGGCGGGGCAGCAGGAGCATTCTCTGCACGCTCAGCTGCGCGCGTGCGGCCCGAAAACCTTAGGTGTCCGCAAACCTTACAGGCACCAGGTAGAGAGCCCGTCGTGTGTCCCCGGAGCGTTCGGCTGGCTCACAAAGGACGGACTAATGGGTGTCTGCAGGAAAGATGCTGAAAAAGAAAACCAGACGATGCTTCATGTTATGAAAAGAAAGTGTCACTGTAGGCGTTTACCAAAGCTGTCAGCCTTCCAGATTCTTCCCCTCGTGTCGTCTCTGCTTCTCCGGCCTGTCCACCTTCTCTGGCCCAGCTGCCCGTCCCCCCACTCGTGCCTGGACGTCAGCGCGGGGACCCACCATCCTGCCCGGACCGCCTCAGCGGCGCCTCGTTCGTGCCCTCCGGTGCCCCCGCCAACCTCGGCCCCGCCACCGGGTACCCCATGCTTCCGTGAGCTGGCACTTCCTCTTTGTCCCCTTCACCCCCACCGACCACGTCACACAGGACCCGCTGACCTCGTGACGGATGGCGCATGTCCAGCCACAGTCCCCCACCCACTCTCCCCTTCCTCAAACCCTGGCACAGAGAGCCGTCCCTCGGGACCAGCCGACGTCCCCGCCCTCCGCAACGCCTTCTGCATTTCCTCTGTCCCCAGGAGGCATTGCGAGTCAGCGTCTGGTGCCATCCGTCCCCCGTCTCAGGCGCGGTGCTGAGCTCCTCCAGCAGAACGGCTGGGTAGCGTCTGGGGTTTTATATCGATTTGGTCGCCCATCCAACACCGAGGGGGGTCGTCTACGGGCACTCACTATACGCCTCGCAAATTCAAACATGAAAAACAAAAAACCCTTGGCAGGTGCTCAGCATCTGATGAGCGGCACCAAGATGTAGACTGTGAATGCAAGCACCGTGACACAGACCGAGAGTCACCCTCAGGGGTCAAGGGAGCACCGGGGAAGGACCAAGGCAGGAGCAGGCACCTCCGGGGCAAGGGCGGTGCGCTGATCCCACGGCTTCACGCGCACCTGAGCTCAAGCTCCCCTCAAGGGAAACCTGGTGGCTGACTGCTGTCAGCACGGTGCAGGGGACGCCGAGGCCGTGGGAGGACACGTCCAGTGACCAGCCGGCCACCACTCTGCCCCCTCCCTCACCAGCACAGAATGGTCTGTATTCAGTTTTCCTGACAGTAAAGGAGCTTGGTTTATAAAAATTGCCTTCACAGTAAAACCTATTCATTACCGTCCACCTCCCTCGGCAGGCTGTCCCCGAGCACGGAGGAGGGAGGTCCCGCTGCCCACACCGGCAGGTCCCCTGCCCACAGCCAAGCCCACACAGGAGAGAGAACGGCCTCCGGGTGGAGCCCAAACCAACCGTCGGGAGCAGAACACACATAAAAAGCCGATGGTTGTGGATTCGTTTGGAATTACTTTCTACTTCATAAATTAGGTGGAAGGCAAGGCGGCAGGCAGCGGGTGGAGGAAAGAACAGACCTCAGAGTCAGAAGCCCTGGGTTTAAATGCAGGCTCTGCCCCTCCATAGTTAGGGGACGTTGTAGGTCACGTAACTTCTCACCTTCAGTTTTCCTTGTGTACAAATTCGAGGTAATCTTGGCTCTGCCTACAGTTTTCATGAGACTCAAATTAATTCTTCATTTGAACCTCCAGTCAGATGTGAGGGTGTTTTCCAAGCTGGGTGGGGGGGGCACAGTTCACATGTGGGTCATGATAATTAATCCTGCCAATGAAATAAACCTTGCAGGACAGACCACTTGAGACCATTCTTGTCTCCTGGAGAACCCTGGCCCTTGACTTCACCTGAAGTCCACACTGAGTGATGGCGAATCTCATGGGTCAAGCCGACTGGCCACAGGTGCCCAGATTCAACATTATTTCTGGATGTGTTTGCGAGGATATTTCTCGATGACATTAGCATTTGGATCTGTGCACTCGGTAAACAGCCCTCCCCATGCAGCTGGGCATCATCCAAACTGTTGGAGGCCTGGGGAGAACAAGAAGCGGAGGAAGGGAGAGTCAGTCTTCTCTTGTCTTTGGACTGGGATTTACATCGCTGGCCCCCCTGGTTCTCAGGCCTTCCGGACTGGACCGAGATACACCACTGCTTTCCTGGGTCTCCAGCATACAGAGGGCAAATCATGAGATGGATGGATGGATGGATAGATGGAAGGATGGATGGTTGGACAGATAGATGATGGATGGATAGATAGGTGGGTGGGTGGATGGATAGACAGATGATAGATACAGATGAATGGATGGATGGATGGTTGGATGGATGGAAGGATGGATGGAAGGATGGATTGATGGGAGGATGGGAGGATGGAAGGATGGATGGATGGATGGATGGATGGATAGGTGGGTAGGTGTATGGATAGAGAGATGATAGATAGATACAGATGAATAGATGGATGGATGGATGGATGGATGGATGAAGAGACAGATATCATATGCATGTTTATTCATATACATGTGTAGTTATATATAAATGTATAATCAAATAATTGATATAGAATGTAATTATAATAATAATGGTATAGACAGATCCCTGGGTGCTACCCCATCCCCATCATAATTTCTGGACAACTGTATATTTTTGTTTTCTATGCAGTGAAGATCCTTGGATTTATTTTAAATAAACTTTATTTTTTAGAGTAGTTTGAGGTTCACAGAAAAATTGAGCAGGAGTGACAGAGATCTCCTCTAACCTCCTTAAGCATACCTGAGCACAGCCTCCCCCATTACCAACACCCACTGTGAGAACAATACATTTGCTACAATGGATGAATCTGCGTTATCACATCATTATCACCCAAGGTCCGTAGTTTACATTAGACACTGGTAACGGTTGCACAACATTTTGAATGCAATTAATGCTGCTTACAAGCATCTATAGTGGCAAATTTTGTTATATGTATTTCATCACGATTTCTAAAAGTTAGTAATGTACTACACTGAAAACGCTGACCTCCACACGTGAATGGGTGAGTTGGGAGGCTTGTACCTGATGTGCCATTAAGGCTCCTCACAGAAAGGGGAGGCTGAGTGTGGCGGTCCAGCATGGAATATGGTCATGGTCATGACCCATCACCCAGTGTTCTGGGTATTGGCTATAAAAATGTCCTATTAGTTTTAAAAGTAATGAGGACATCCTTACAAGGCGTGATCATTAGTTTGCAGATATAACTGCACATTTCATTTGCTTTTGAAGTGGCTCAGCATCTCACAGAGGCGAATGCTCCGTGCAGCCCCTCGATGGACTGCACTCCCGCCTGGGAGAACATTCCACAGGCACCGCACTGACCCTGAAAGAAGCTGTTATGGTAAAGACTAACGGCGACCAGTAACCGGTCCCACCAGAGTGACCTTTGCGAAGGGAAGAGAAAGTTCTTTCTCCATAATCAAGGTAGAGTCCCTGGGAGACTGAGTATCCCTGAAGCACTTACGACGTCCTCTTGCGACTCCTACTACTAGATAATTGTGGCTTCGCTGTCCTGAGAGGACAGGCAAAAGATACAAAATATGAGGAAAAACAAACAAATCAAAATACAAGGAAAAGAAACTGTAGGTACTGAGACAGCACCTAAGAAGTTGGGGGAGGTCCCAAACCCGAGGCTTGTTCTAGAAGAAAGCAGTCTGAGCACCAGGCCGCCTTACGACCCGCGTCTGTGGCTGGTGCGTGCTCCCTGATTTGATCTCTGCGAGCTTTCCCCACACCTTAGCGGCCAGTACCTTGGGGTGCTAGGTATGTGCTCATTTTCTAGAACCCGAAGGGTTCTCTGCAGGCAGAGCCATTTGTGGGCACGAGATGGAAATTGAATGAAGCCGCTCACAAGGACCAGCGATGGCTTGCCCTTGATTTTATGGGCTCCAGATGTGTGCAGCATCATCCACCATCGGAATAATTATTTGCACGTGCAAATAGTTGGCAACTGTAAAAGAGCAAAACGGCGGGGGCCCTCTCACCACAGAACACCTAACACTGGGCCATTTGTCTGCTGAATTCTGCAACCTGACCTTTCTCACTCGGCTATTACATCATAGCAAGGTGGTTTTCTGGAGCCCGACCTGAGTGGGTTTCAAGAATGTGACGGTGACAAACACAAGGAATCCGTCACACGACAAGACCTACCTAAGGGATTCCAACAAGCCGTGCGGCTGATTCCCCAGACATGTAGGTCACCTGAGCAGCTCGGGCTGTCTGGGGCGGTGGAGGCCGGTGCGAGGAGGCAGCTGGGGAGCCAAACAACAGAGGTGTTGACATACGAGGACACCCTCACCTCGGGAAGTCACCCCCACCCTGCGAAAGGCTTGCGTCGTGCCCGGGGCCTCATTCCAGGGCCAGGAGGGGCAAAGAGCCCTTGTGAAAACAAGCAAGGTTCCCCGAAGTGGTTCTGCCAGTTCTGAGCAGACGGGCGCACATGAGCCGCCGGGGGCCCCAGCACCCCAGCAGCTGCCGCTGGGCACCCCGGAGCCGTGCAGCCCTCTCCCTGCCAGTCCCCAAGAGAAAACCCCTCGCCCCCTTCTCCCGCCTACCCCCTCCTCGTATACGTGACTCTCTTCTGGGCGTTCAGGATACAGCCAGGAACCACGTCCTCGCCCCTGTGAAGCTGACATTTTAGCTGGAGACACATAAGTAAAGAGCAGGCATGTAACACAATTTGATGAAGTGATTTATGCGGTGACGCCGAATGACAGAGGAAGGGCACGAGGAAGTGGGGAGCGTCTACGTGGGGCCCCTGGATGGGGAGAACCGGGTCTCCAGGAGGAGGAGGACGCCTCCCGGACCAGTGCCGCCCACCTCTCCGGGCTCCCCCCGCCAGACAGGAGAGGTGCTCCCCGGGAAAGAAATCTCTTTGCTGCGTCTGATGAAACAGGAGGGGAAGAAGGCCACCGGGCATCAGGCCTCAGCCCAAAGTGCCCTGCGGGGTCAGGAGACAGGATATTTGAAATCGGGGAGTCCAATACCAAAGCTGACATCATCAATGACAATTTCTCACATCGCGGGATGAAGTCCTTTCCCACGACTGACACATGAACGTGGGTCCCTGTCCAGCAATGTTCTGGAAACTGCTGCTGTGGATGAAGCCGCCCTCCTTCTTGGCCTGCTCCTTGAGGTTCTCTGAGCAAGATCCAGGGGCGGGTCCTCGGCATCGCCCCCTCCCCCTGCTCCCGGGCCACCGCGGCCACTGCAGCCGCCCTGCTGGCCTCCTGCGGGGTCTCCTGACCCCTGACCACTTAGCCAGAAACCCCTGTGCCTTCGATGTGAATCCCTGGTGCCTGCTGAGTTCTGACCCCTGGGATTTTATTCCCCATTACGTATTCACCAGAGGCCGGGCAGGTCCGCAAAGATGCTCAGCTGAGCGACGGATCCAGGTTTCTAACCTCACACAGCTTCGAATCTAAGCGACAGTTCCCGGGCCTGGACGCACTTTCCAATCACATGGAGGGCGTTTCCGAAAACACGTCGTGACAGCACGCCAGAGCCACGGGATCGGCCTTCTTAGCGGGTATTTTTAAGACACTCAGATATTCTAACGTGCAACCGAGACGACCTGCAGACTGCATTCCGGTGCCCAGGGAGACGCATTTCAGGGAGCCCGTGGTCAAACCACCAGCCTCTAAATGCAGCTTTTCCTAATGTGTATGCCCTTGAAATCCAGCTGTGACACTCGGCCTCCATCAGCTCTTAAACAATACTCTTCCGCTCGCAGAAGAGAAGCCTGCCTCGAGGGGTCAGACTAAGGGGCACATGTAAGTATCCACGTGGGGACCAGGAGTGAGTGGTTCTAATCATCAGAGAAGGAACCCTCTCATCCCGTCAGATGTTTCCCGAGCCTTTGCTTTCAACAAAATTAACAGGATCTGATTGAGATGTTGGCTGATAGGTCATTACAATATATCTTTGATAACACATCAGTTACGTGATTTTTTTGGCTTCTGACTGAGGACTTTGGAGAGGTGAATAGCGTCACCATGAAAAACTCCCGTTTTCATCAGTTTATCCCTACGGACGACATTTATCAGTATTTATATGTATGATAACAATAAATATGAATGAAATTGATGGCAAATCTTACCTCATTCTAGCAATAATGTGAATCCTAGCTCATATGTGAATCCATGAGCCAAAAAGGGGAAAGTAAACAAAACAGCCATGCCCATCAAAAAATAGAAGCATTTCCGGGGCGCCTGGGGGGGGGCGCCGGTTGAGGGTCCGACTTCAGATCAGGTCATGATCTCATGGTTCGTGAGTTCGAGCCCCATACCGGGCTCTGTGCTGACAGCTCAGAGCACGGAGCCCACTTCAGATTCTGTGTCTCCCTCTCTCTCTCTGCCCCTCCCCTGCTCATGCTGTCTTTGTCTCTCTCTCAAAAATAAATGAACATTAAAAAAAATTGTTTTTAATAGAGGCATTTCCAACACTGTATTTTGTATACTTAATAATGAATAAAATTACTATATTTACACTATTTTGATCAATTTGATTAATAATTATTGGATTCAGGAAACAATCAGTACTTTCAGACTTAGAGTAAAAGGACATTTTTTTAGTCAGTCACGTATGCATTTTTGTTGCAAAGAAATAGGACAGTATAGTCAACAAAAGACCTTTGTTCTTTAAAATATTAAGATACAAGTCTGTGGGGAAAATAGAATGGAAACAATGTGTCATAGTTTCAATTAAAGGAGAGATTATTCGTGGGTTTCAAATCAACCAGCGATATCAAACGTCTGTGGCATTTAAAGTCCCTTGGAAAAAAGTCATATAATACTTACTTTTTAATGTTAATATTCACAGACCCTGGAAATTAACGTCTCCATAAATGTTTACAATTATGATGAACATGTTTACCTTTCAGCCTAAAGACGCACCAATGCGAAATGTTTCTGAATCCTCTTCAGAGGGTGTCAGAAGCCCCCTGGTTCCCACCCTCAGCCACCTCCCCCACCCTCCGACTGAGCACAGCTGACGTTTCCAAGTCCCAAACGGCCTGGTGCTTCTATTCGCCTTCCTTGTAGGGCAAGTGTGGCCCCCATTCGAGAAACGGTGACTTATCTGAAATCACAGGAAACCAGCAACAGCGAGGGGATTAGAGGGCGAACTTCTGATGGCCACAGCCCAGAGGGCTGAGTTATTTCTGCCAGAGAATAAAAAAGACCAATGGGGTCCAACTGAGGACCCATATTCTCTTTGCAAGGCTTTCATCCACCTTCTGAACATAAGATCCATTGGCCAGGCACTGCACCCGAAAATCGTCTTAATAATAAGTCAACAGACCTCAGAACAGAAACTGTTTAGAAATTCTCCAGAATCCCATTGAACAAGAAAGTGTCAGGGAAAAGGAGGGCAATGGTTGTGTGTTTGTGTAGGGAAGTGCCAGGATGAGGGTGTCCTGGGGACCCCAGTACGCACACCGACCCACACACTCGGGACACCAGAGCCCGTAGCGTGCTGCCACTCGCCCCTGCGTTCAACAGCCTTTGACACCACCAAGAAAAATATACATGGAAACGTTTACATCGCTTGTATCAACCAAAGAGCAGGTTTCAAATCTGAAAAAGAGAAGAAAAATAAGAAGCACTCTTGGGGACAAGATAGAGTTGATGTATTGGGGGTGGGGAGAATGCCTCTGAGAACCTCGTTTTTCCATCATTAATAACACGTACAGAGTGGGAAGGCCAGCTTACACTTACAGAGCATTGCAGAAGCCACAGGAATCTACTCCTGTGAGAGAAATCCTCCCTGCCCCCACTGGAGGTGGTACAGGCAGAAAATGATTAGTAAAGATTCGATACCCAGGTAGGTCATTCCTCTGGGAGCAAAACCGGTGAAAATGGACAGAGAATGAAATAAATCAGTTCTGAAATATAATGAAGAAAATCAGAAACAAAATATCTTCACAGAGTGGATTTCTGGGTAATGTTCTACCCACACTGGAGTTTCCACGGGTGTTGGGTAAGGAGGCTCTGACACAATGGTCGGCCGTCCAGTCACTGAGGGATGATCCCAGGGCCCAGAGCAGCTGTGATGAGGCCATTCTGAAAGTAACTTCGAGGCTGTCAAAATAGCAACCTAAGGCATTCCTTAGGAGTCATAACTTTGGGGGCGCCTGGGTGGCTCCGTCGGTTGAGCGTCCGACTTCGGCTCAGGTCATGATCTCACAGTTCATGAGTTTGAGCCCCGCGTCAGGCTCTGTGCTGACAGCCCAGAGCATGGAGCCTGCTTCAGATGCTGTGTCTCCCTCTCTCTCTGCCCCTTCCCTGCTCATGCGTGCTCTCTCTCTCTCGCTCTCTCTCTCTCTCTCTCTTTCTCAAAAATAAATAAACATTAAAAAAAAAAAAGTCACAACTTTGGAGCCAGTGGCATTGTTCACATCATGACCTTGGACTGATTATTAAACCCTACTTGGCCTTACATACTCTGTGGGTAAAATTGGATAATGTAGTACCTTACAAGGTTGTTCTGAGAATTGTGTCGATATCTATAAAACAGAACTCTACCTGGCACAGAGAAAGTGCTCTGTGTTTCTAACGTTCTTTCGGTATTAGAGAGAATCTTGCTTTGAGGTAAGTTCTGAGAAGATCAAACATAAGTCAAGAAAATATCCTGTGCGATTGTCATTATAATGGCGGACGCACGTCATTATCCATTTTCCAAGCTCACAGAATGGACAACACCACGAGCAAAGCCTAATGTCAACTCTGGACTTCGGGTGATTGTGATGTGTCAGCACAGGTGTATCCATTGTAACAAATGTCCCACTCTGGTGGACTGTGCAGAGTGGGAGACCTGTGGGTGTGTGGGGGCAGGGGGCATATGGGAAATCTCAGAAACTTCCCCTCAATTTTGCTGTGAACCTAAAACTTCTCTTTTCAAAAAAAGTTGTGTTTTTTTTTAAGATAAGTAAGTCAAAGTCACCTCTACTGAATAATTACAGTGCCCAGAGCAGAATAAACTGGGATTAAGAAAAAGTACCAAGTCTGGATGTATGTGTGTGCGTGTGTGTGTGAGAGACAGAGAGAGACAGACAGAGACACAGAGAGAGACTCAAGAGATATTGCAAAGGAAGGGCCCCCGAGACATCTGAGCCATGGCACTTTCACTGGGATGGCTCTTCTAAAACACTGGTAGCTCTGGAGAGTCTACAAAGAACATGAGTATTTGGCCATCAGGGTGGAACAGAGAACCATGAGGTATGTCTTTAGGCTGCGTTTGCTTAGTAAATGTTTTTAATTTGCCTGAGGCTCACTGGGGGATACCTGGATGCTAGTCTATTTTAAGTCCTTAAGGACAAGGAAGCTGATGACTAGGAGGATGGTGTGGGTCCCCTTTGGTCACAACCCGTGGAGAGACTTGCTTGAACTCATTCATTCATGCAACAACAACCAACTTTAGGGGCATTTACTATGACTTCGTACGACCCATTGCCGCAAACACAGAAATGAAAGAGGCACGACCACGCCTTCAGAGGACCTAACTGGGGAGGCAGACATCGAGGCCACACATCCTTGTGGATCAGAAGGAGGCTAGGACAGAAGCAGATAACGTGTCCAGAAGTAGCAAGAGGAGGACAGAGGACAGGATTGACTGTGGTTTGCATGGGTGCGGGAGGGGAGCAAGCGGGGACAGAGATGGTTGGACTCGGGGAGATTTTAGGGACATTGGGGAAGGCAGGGGTCACGCAGGAGCAGGGATGCGTGTGTGACAATCAGAGTAGATGAAATCGCAAGGGCAAACGCACTAGAAGAAATAGAACATCCTGACGTACAGAGAAGGAGCAGGTGAGGTCTGCAGAAAGGGGAGATCCCGGTGAGGGAGGAGGAGCCCAGAGGAGCAGAGAGAAAAGAAGCCAAGCCAGGAAGAAAGTATCGAAGTTTGCTGTGATCGGTTCAAAGCACTTAGCTTTGTTACTTCAGAATCGCACCCCATTTGTTTTCACCGGCAAATTATTTGAAAAGAGTGCTTTCCTATGTTACTACTGAGAACATTACTAGCAAAAATCCAGCGCCTCATAAGGTATTATTCCTCCAGACATCACTTCATTTGTCCTGACTCGATCGCCTTCCCTTTTCTCCTGTTCTCCATAATAACCTGGACCGATCTGCATGGCACTGACCTCCCCATTAACGTACAATGTTACATACTCCTCTGGTTGTATGCGATCTCATACAAAAAGCTTGGCTTCTGGTTCTGCGATCTCAACCAAAAAGCCAGTTTTGCTAATAATTAACAATAATGAGCGCTTTTTGTATGCATCCTTATGAACTGGTTTAAAGCATCCACGGTTCAATGAAACATTTATAACGTTCGCAGCTTATTAAAATGCTTAAATCCGGGGCGCCTGGGTGGCTCAGTCAGTTGAGCGTCCGACCTCAGCTCAGGTCACGATCTCGCGGTCCGTGAGTTCGAGCCCTGCGTCGGACTCTGGGCTGATGGCCCAGAGCCTGGAGCCTGCTTCCGATTCTGTGTCTCCCTCTATCTCTGACCCTCCCCTGTTCATGCTCTGTCTCTCTCTGTCTCAAAAATAAAAAAGCAAAAAAAAAAAAAAAAAAATGCTTAAATCCTTAGGTAGTATACGTGAGGAAATAAAGTAAAATTGCCACATGGTTTCAAGAAAATAATTCCGAAAATTTGAACACCAGTATCTCCATGACTTTACTTATTCCTGTTGCCATAAATTCTTATCATTTGAGTTTAAAATAAGAATCGCTTTCCATACATCCTGAGATGGCCACGGAAGTGAATGTTAGCTGGCGGAAGTAAGTGGAAACTCTAAGGGAAGTACGTGGGCGCCCCAGAGAAGCGTGGAGAACTCGCTCTCAGCAGAGGACCCAGCAGCCATCACGCAGGCCTTTTCAGTGATGCCTAATGAAGAACCCTCGTCCACCTGGTTCTGTGGTTTCCAGAGGCGAAGGGAGGAGAGGCTCCTGGGAAAGGGTTCTGGAAGAAAACAGAAAGCACCGCAGGAAGCTTGGAAGAAGGTAGATCGGGAGCACGGTACCAAAAACGGGAGGTTTGAATAATCCAGCAAAAATACGTACTCGGAACCTTGGAACCCCACGCTCCTGGGCCACGCGGAGTAACTGGGGGAGTGTGCTACCTGCGAGTGTGCACACGTCTATTTGTAAACAGCAAAAGGTGAACACGACTACCAGCCCACAGGAAGGAAGGCCAACTGGGAAAGTGATTAGAGTCTGTTTGTCTCACCCCGTGAGTGTTAATTACTTGTTTGCATTCATTATTTGCTGTCATTTGTTTGCACTCACAAATATGCTCACATCTCGGCATTTGTCATCAGAAGGACTCTTCGCATGTTCCTAGACTTCCGCGTGTAAATAAGGCGATTGTGTTTAAACTAATATTTTCCCATTCGAGTAGGTCTGCAACGCGAGTCTAACGTATGAGTATGTGCATTCTTCTCTACTGTCTTTGTTTAGGACCCTGCCTTTATTTTCTGGCCAGTTGGGTGACTGCTAGCCAAACTCCTGCACCAGCGAAACCCACAGGACTGTGCTCTGTTCTGAGGCCGGGTCGGGGAGAGGGAGCTTCGGGAAGGAAGGAGGTCGGTCTGGTTGTCCAGGGCCGCGAGAGGGCACAAGTTTACGCGCAAGATGTTATTCACAGGCAGAGAAATGAAGACCCAAGGCCAGCATCTGCACTTCTCAGAGAGGAAGAAACCAAGTCCGAGGCAAAGGGGCTCCAACAAAGCAGAACGCAAGGGCTCACGAGCACGACACTGGAGCCGGAAGCTGGGGAGAAGCCGGGCCGTGCTTACAGGGGGTGTGAGGCTTCACCTGCACGCCCAGGGGCTGCCGGTAAGGGGCCAGCGTACCGACACCAGGCTCGCGTGGCAGAGGCTCTGGGATGTGAAGGAGGCGCAGCTGGGGTCGACACCACTTGCTGAGGACGTGTCTTCTCAGTGGAACGGGGCAGCCCCTGGCGGTGATGGAAACGAGGCTGTGAGAACCTCCTCCATCACCTGCTCCCCACCTCTTTTGATCGTCAGGGTAAGTGCCGGCCCCTCGGGATGGAAGGTGAGGTATCGGGGAGACCAAGCTGGTGACAGGAGAGCAGAATAATTGAGGCAGATTCACAGCGAGAGACAGAGAAGCGGGGCTTGAAGACAGTGCGAGGAAGCGACCTGAGGGGCTGATGTGAGAGACCGTAGGCACCCGCTACAGACAGACTGCGTCCCTCCAAAATCCATATGCTGGAACCCAACCCCCAGTGCGATGGTGTCAGGAGGAAGGACCACTGGGGTGATGAGGTCCTGAGGGTGGAGCCCCCACGATGGGATTAGTGTCCTTTTAACAGAGGGACAGACCCAAGAGCTCTCTCACCACAACGTAAGGACACAGCAAGAACAGTGCCACCTGCAAAACCAGGAAGACAGACGGCACCGGACGCAGGACGTACCAGTGCCTGGATCTTGGACTCCCAGACCCCAGAACCTGGCGGAGTGAATGCCTGTCGTTTAAGCCCCCGGTCTGTGGTATCTGTATGGTGGCCCCAACAGACTAACACAGGGCTCAAGGCCACCAATTTGGATGGACAAGAAACGCGAGGGCATTACGATGATCTGAACAGGGAAGACTGCACATGGATGGCTCTTACTTTTTTATTTGTTTGGTTGGTTGGTTTCTGTCTAAATCTCTACCTGTTCCATAAAAGTTGTTTGAAACCGCTTAAGAAGTACAAAATGACTCACCTTTTTATGTGACGAAGAATCGTGGCTAAGCGCACATACACTTACCAGAGTTAGATTGGGGACAGGGCTGAGAGCTAAAGGGTATTTAGGATGGTCGGCAATCATTAGAATGGGGCCACTGGGAACTTCCCCGGCGAGCGGTGAAGGAAAGCGAGCTTACGTTTTAGGTCCTTCTCCACTACGTTAGAAGTTGCAAGTCACAACCATCAATAACAAGTGAGCTTAGCGACTTCACCTCTGCCGGTGCAGCCTCACAAATCCCTCCGCGACGCGAAGTCACTGCCGCCCCGGGTTTACGGTAAGGGCGGCTCTTCGTGGAGATCTTGGCTTCCACCTCTGTCTTGTCACTTCCTCAACTGCACCTCTTAAGCAGAGGCCCGGAACTTTCAGAGGACACTTATGTTTACCCCAGCATCTCCAAGGTGTTCTGTGGGACCCATCCTGAGAGAAAACCTGACAAAAACTGTCCCGTGTTCGTATGAGAAATTACCCACAAGACTCCTTCCTACTCGTGGAAGCTAATACTGGTCATTGACATATCAGAAGTCCGGAGACGTCCCATAACAAAGTAATGTTGATTAGCTCTGGTTAAACTTGTCTTTAAATGTTAAGTCAAAGACACTTTGATTGAGATTCTATTAAGTCTCCGTTTAAATTTATTAAGCACAGGACCTCTTTTCCCACAGCATTATGTAGCACAGACATTTTGGAAAACACCATAGGGCTGCCAGAGGAATCAGTCCTTCCTAGTCTCAAAACACATTATAATTGGGGGCGCCTGGGTGGCTTGGTCGGTTGGGTGTCTGACTTCAGCTCAGGTCACGATCTTGCGGCTTGTGGGTTTGAGCCCCACGTTGGGTTCTGTGCTGACAGCTCGGAGCCTGGAACCTGCTTCCGATTCTGTCTCCTTCTCTCTCTGCCCCTCCCCCACTTGCTCTCTATCTCTCTCTCAAAGTAAATTAAAATAAACTTAAAGAAAAAAAGATAAAAAAACTACCAAACCCACACAGGTAAGACAGATCATCTGGACAGGTCTAACATCTACTAAATAAATTTACTGGTGGATGCTCCCAAATTACTGAGAGAGAAATTATACCAATTCTCCACAGTATCTTCCAGAAAACGGAAGCAGAGAGAATACTTCATAATCCATTCTATGAGGCCAGCATCACCCAAATACTAAAACCTGATAAAACGCATGAAGAAAAAGGAAAACTACAGACCAGGATCTCTTATGAATAAAGATGCAAAAGCCCTCAATAAACTATCAGCAAGTCATATACAACAAAATATAAAAAAACAACTCTACACCAAGATCAAGTGGACTCGCTACAGGGAGGCAAGACTGGACCAACATTTGAAAATAAGCCACTGTACTATACCACATCGACAGGCTACAAAAGAAAAATCGCATGACCACGTATCAATTAGCATAGGGAAGAAATTTGACAAAACTCCAATACCCATCCACGAGAAACTTCTCAGTGAAAATACAGGAGAATTTTCTCGCCTTGTTAGAACAGCCGCCAAAAAATACAGTTAGCGTCATGCTTAATGGTGACAAACTGAATAATTCCCCCTTAAGTTCAGAAACAAGGCAGGGGTGTCCCTGCTCCCCACTCCTACTTAACACTGTGCTAGAAGTCCTTGCTGGTGCAAAAAGACAAAGACAATTTTTAAACGTAAGAAATAAAGGAAAATAAAAATAAACTACGACTAGGTTGGGCTTATGCCAGGAATACAACATTTGTCCACCATTTAAAAATGTATTAAAGTAATTGATGACATTCCTAGATTCATAACACAATAACAAAACCCACATGATTATCCCAATAGACGCAATGAAATACTTCTATAAAATTCACTTAAACTCGAGATAAAAACTCTTAGCAAACTAGGAATAACCTAACAGCGGGTGTTAAAATTAAAAATTGCTTCAAATGTAAGTCAACAATGAAAGGTTTAAAACATTCCCTTTAAGAGCGAGAATAAGATAAGAGTACCCTCTGTCGCCACTTCTATTCAACACTGAACTGTGGGGGAAAACAAAAGATAAGAAAGGGAAAAACTGAAAAGATGTGAAAGGATCTAGAAGAAAGAAGATGGTACCCAGAAAGAGCGAAAGAATCTACAGTTAGATCGTTGAATTAATAAGAAAGTCAGCAAGGTCGCTGGACATGAAATCGATACACACAAGTCCGTGGCATTTGTGTCACCAGGAATAAATGTGAGAAAACATAAGCCCGCAATTCTCCATAGCAACAACAAAAATACAAGAAAGAAAAATCTAACCAAAGATGAACAAGATCTTTACGGAGAATATTAAGTGCCATGAGAAACATTGATCATCTTCGTGTATCTGTGATATTTTTGTGGCTATCGACAACGATATGTCTTTTAAAATTATATATTCTAACATTAAAAATACCTTTAATAAGTTGAGGGAAAGATCCATGCTCGTGGAAAGGAAAGCTTATGATGGAAGGCTATGAATTCTCTGCGATTAATCTCTCTTCAAAGCAGTCTCCATCAAAACCCCAGCCGTGTTTAGAAGAACTCGGAAAGCCAATTATGGACAGTGTATGGAAAAACAAAAGCTCCTATTAGCCAGACTTTGATGAAGATTAAGAACAAGGCCACGGCGGGCAAGGGGACGGAGGAACTGTCCTCGGAGATGCCAGCGCTCGTGAGGCTCGAGTAACAGAAGACACCGTGAGTTCGATGCAGTGAGAAACACAGACCAATGCAGCAGAGCCGAGAGCCCAGGAACAAGGCTGTGACCGTGTTACAAGGGACGTTCTGGGACTGTGTCTGCGTGAGGCGCTCCAGCTACAGAGGAAAAGGCACGGAATGGCCACTGGTTACGTACACGGGAGGAAACACAACAGGATCCCCCCTCCAATCAGAACCGGGAACGCATTTCAGTGCAAATCTTCCCATGAAGTCAAGGCACAAGACACATAACCGGTGGTCAAGGGGAAGGTCTTCGTGAACTTGGGAAAGGACAGAGTTCTGGGACCCTCTCCCCGTTTCCCCGGCATCTCCGACCAGGGGCCAGGGTGCCGGGAGACAGGGCGACAGACAGGGAGAGGCTGGCACAGAAACCCCTGGGCACCCCCTGCGAGCAAGAAGGGGTTTCCACTAATCACCGTGACCCAGACCGCAGCCACGGCCGCCGGTCCTCACGCACGGAAGCCTGTGCGCCTGGTGGGAAGCCAGCCAGGCGGCGACAGGAGGGGACAGCTCCACAGGACTCAAGCGGCTCCAGAGCCAGCCTACCCGGCGTGACACGGACGTGCTTAGTGAGTGCTGCTGTTCGCTCTTCATTTCATTCTTGATGCTTTAAAATGCAGCTCTTCCATTTTTAGTTCACAAATAGTGGTCAGTGTTTTAAATGTTACATAGCTGAATTTCGTAACCTTTGACAGTTTTGTCGTATCTCTGGCAAATACCTACCCGCCCCCACCCCCGCCCCGGGCGGGAGAGGACATGTGAATCCTGCCTCTGCTGCCCCCGACATTGTGTTATGAACGTAAGGACAGACTCACCCTGTCTCAGAGAAGAGGCTGTCAGAAACAGCTCCGGGGGTGATGACTGACGCTCCAGAGATGAGCAGAAAGAAAGTGAATTGACACAAGTCTGGGGGGCAGAGAGAGACTCCGGGGAAAGGCAAGTACCGGAGAGAAGTGTGAGATGAGAGCCGGCATCCCGGGGGGTGAGAAGGCACACAGTCTGGTTCTAGATTCAAATCCTGGCTCCAGCACTCAGCAGGTCTGTGATCTACTGAGAGGGACGTAACGCCTTACCTTTCAGATCTACTCCTCAAGGGTTCTATAAGAATGAGAAATAATGTGTGCAAAATGCCCGGCACGTAGTAGGTGTTCTGTGTGAGCTGTGATTATTACCGACAAAGTATAGGGTCCTTGGTTTCTCCGTGTGCTTGGATAAGGACCGCACCTCCGCCATAGTCATCTAATGGGGTTAGCAGAGGAATTCCTTGTCAAACTTGCCTTCAATATTAGTGGCAGGTTGTTTTACACGCACGCTCCCTCATGTTGTTCACACTTCCACCAGCAGACGAGTGTCCGCCCCCTTTCCCTAATCACCGTGGGGGTCCTGTGACTGGCCCACGCAACAGAGAGTGGTTCCGAGGCCAGATCACAAAAGGATACAGCTTTAGCCTGGGACACAGGCCTCGGAGCCCAAGCTAAGACACGAAGCCCAGCGACCCTGAGGACGGAGAGAGATGTTCAAGGAACACATAATGCCACACTCAGCAGGTTGTGTCCAGAGAGCCCAGGCACCAGATGTGACTGCAAGCCATTCTAGATGATTCCGGCCGGCACGTAGCCCCCAGGCCGGGGAGCTGTCACCCAGGAAAGCCGAGAGGAGCTGCGCCCACCACACCCTGCCCAGATTGCTGACTGCCGGGAAAAATAAAGGCTTAGAGCCGCCAAGCTTCAGGGTGGCTTGTTACACAGCCATGGTAACCAGGACAATAGTCTTTGCTTGCAAGGGCTTGTCACATTCAAAAAAGGAAGAGAAAAGAAAACCCTCGGGGACATTAGATAGAATTGCTTCCCTTTGGGGATAAATGTGGATCTTTCAACACTGAGCCTTCCTACCAGCACTGAGTCCCACACCAAGTCCTTCCTGTGTAGCTTCCACAGTGAGATGTGTTTTCTTCCCATTTAATCACTGAAAAGAGCTGACCTGTACGAATGCTTTCCTAATGATAATATCTTTGTATCCCTATGATAACCCCGCTTTGTCAGGAGGTACTTTTATCTGCACCTCTGGAACTGGTTTGCTAACAATCTCTCATGTAGAGATTAGCATGTAATTTTTTTAATGTTTATTTATTTTTGAGACGGAGACTGGGCAAGATGGGGTAGAAGGGCAGAGAAAGAGGGAGAAAGGAAATGCCAAGCAGGCTATGTGCTGTCAGCACAGATCCCAGTGTGGGGCTCAAACTCATAAACTGTGAGGTCATGACCTGAGAAGAAACCAAGAGCCGGATGTTCAACGACTGAGCCACCCAGGGAGATCAGCATGTGATTTTTTACTGTGTCCTGATTTTGATATCAAGGTCATACAGAAGACGTAAAATGAACGTCTCACATCTCTCCCATCTCTGCTCTTTCATAGCTGGGATGCACATCCCTGGGATGTTTCCTGGAACTGAATTTAAAGTCTTCAGGTCTGGTATTTAAACTACTGATACAATAGATTTAATATTAAAAGATTATTTAAATGGTCTTTT
This sequence comes from Panthera uncia, assembly GCF_023721935.1. Classification (NCBI taxonomy): domain Eukaryota; kingdom Metazoa; phylum Chordata; class Mammalia; order Carnivora; family Felidae; genus Panthera; species Panthera uncia. Next base: position 37,439,269 of record NW_026057579.1, read on the forward strand.
CTTGTTTTACTTTAGGTACATTTTAAATTTTCTAAGAAGTAGGCTAAAATATCTTATTTGTGTGCAATTCTCGAATAATAGTTTACCCAGTATAAAATCCTCAATTGATCATTATTTTCTCTTAGCGCGTAGGTGTCTTGTCTTGTAGCTTCCGTTGTTTCTGCTGACACTTGCCGTCATTCCAGCTGTGGCTCTTACAAAGGTGACCTGTCTCTCTCGCTTCTAAAGTTGTCTCCCATCTTTGACGTTCTGCTGTCTCGTCGTAACGTGTCTGCATGCAGATTTCTGGGGCTGTCAATCCTGCTTGGGGCTCATTAAAATAACTGCATACGACTTGTTTTGGTTCTTTGCGTACTCTAAGCTCTTTTTTCACTTCCTCTCTTTCTTAGCCCCTTCCCCTGGTGGACTTTGTCACACAGTGTGACACTGGCCAAAGGACTGAGGGACCCAATGAGGAGCAGAGGGATGTCTCGAGCAAGTAGTCCACAAGCAAGTGTAGGGACGTAAATTCGCTGGTGTGCAGTCACCTGGGCACACCTGGTGGGGACATAAATGGGACCAAGTGGAGGTTCACGGACTGGGTGATGAGCACTGCGACGGGGCCCGTCCAAAACACACACGGCATCAGGTGTGATCACAGCCATGTGCTGGCCCAGGCAACTGTGCTCTTGTCCCGACTATCCCTGAGTTCTTCTAGACTTCGGACAAGCTCCAGAAAAAATTCAAATCCATCATTCTCCCTCTAGAAATTGTTATCCCCATGAGTAAACAATTTACTGAGTAAATTCCAAAACGGAGTCAATATTCTAACGGTAAATATGACTCACTCACCCAACTTTTGGATATGTGGGTTATCAGATTTCAGGATTTGAGGAAGAGGCAGGGAACTGGCATTTATCAAACATCAGCCTTGTACCGGGCCCTGCCCCTGACACCGACCTGACCGCAGACACAGACGTGTGCAGACGTGCACTATCGTCCTGACCTGGACAGGTGGCCAGTGTGAAATGCCGACCCGGGAGCACATCCAGCTCTCACGGCTCCGAGCCCTTCGCCAGGCCAAGATCCTCCACCGACATCACCCTCTGCACAGAGATTCAGGGCCTAGGTCCTCGCCCTGTGCCTCTACTGCTGACCAGCTGGGCCACTTACTTTTCTCTGAGCCTCGGTTTGCTCATCTACAAAAGGGAAGAGGACAGGCTGCTGAGGCCCCCTCACAGGGCTGTCGTCAGAATCAAATGAGCCCTTTGACAAGCAGGTACGAGATAAGCCGTCAAGAACCACACATGGAAAGCACTGGAGATGTCGCCAGAAACGCCGACCAGCGCTTCCCGGGCCCGCTCTGTATCAGATTTCAGAAACAACATGCCCACGAGAGAAACAACTCGGTCCAGGAAGGCAGGTATTGGGCACAGAAGGGAGGGACTGCCAGCCTGGAGAGTGGCAATTTATGTAGCTGTTGATTTTACAAATCATTAAACATAACAACAAATATAAAGCAAGCGTTTCCTGCCCAGATAGAAAGTGGAGTCAGAGGGTAACGTGTGGTGTTCCCCGCGAGGGGCCATTCGACAGCCGTTACGCGGTCAGCTGATGCAGAGTGTTCCAGCCTCACCCTCCGGGAGCAGGGGGGCTGCCAAAACCACCCGCGTCTCCGCAGGACCAGGACCCCCATGAGCACCCCCAGAAAACATCTGCACAGCTGCCACAGTAGAGCTGGATGGATGCTTGGAAGACGCGTGCTGCCCACTCTCTGGCTTGTAAACCAGCAGAAAGACCATGACTGCTGTGCCTGTCAACCCAGCTTCCAACCACGAATAGACCCGAACAACCTGCATTCGCAAAGAGCACCTGATCTGAGGTTCTCCACTTCTGTCCCCAGTGCCTCCGACCCTTTCCTGTCCTTACCACCAAGGACCGTGTCTGCCATGCGGCCGAACCAAGAAACTTGTGTGACGGAAGGAAGAAGGGAAGAATAACATCTTATTTCAAGTACTTGGCTCACATCCTGTGGTCCTCTGGTTGCCATTTGGTTTATCTAGACAGAGACCATCTGACAAGGCCCAGAGACGATCCAAACCTCGTCCAGGGGATCTGCCCACCGGCCCATTTCACAGGCCTTGAAGGAACCCTTCACTCCACACCCTGTATGCCATTCTGGGCTCTCGGCACCAGGGTTATAAATATTTCAACAACATGCAAACTTGAAAGGCGGTATTTCTTTCAGACCAAGAACATGGGCTAGTTTGACGACCGAGAGAAGGGAATGCACAAACTGTTCCATCACACGTTGTAATGTTTTTCTTTCTTCTTTTCTATTTGTCTCTTCCCAATGGTTCTAAGATATATTAGGCTGCTTATTGGCCATGATGTACTTATATGAAGAGCTTTCATATCTTGTGCAGCTCACAGTGTCTCCAACAGAAATCTATTGTGACTAAGTAAGAGTGATATTTTTGCTCGGGACTATCTGCTACATTGCATTAGCTTCATTTGGAGGAAAAAAGCATTTTCGTCTCTGAATTGCAGTACATTTGATTTCTTTGTTTAGCTCAGAAAACAGATTGATGGATTGACTTAAGAAACGTTTATGGAAATTCAAGGGATTAAAGCAAGAAATACCTACAAGAGCGCGCTACGAGAACATAAATAAAATAAAGGCATGACATCGGTTACTTTTGAATTAACAAACATTTCCCTTTTTTGGAAATTTTGTTTTTCTTTGCAATGAAGACCAAATATATACGATTTACATCAGACAACTTTCCAGGACTTTTTTTTTCTGACTATAGACTCTCAGGGGTCATAATTCATACTTCTTTCTAATCTATTCTTCTGCTATCACACACTACTCCTGTACCTTTAAGTATCTGGGACATTTTTGCAGGCAAGGTGGTTCTTCAATTATTAAAACAACAGGCAGACTGGAGAAAGGTAGACATTTCTCATTTGCTAGTTTAAATAAAACGGATGCCTCACAGTCACTTCTGAAGCAGAGCCAAAGAACCTGCTACCCAAGGCAACACATGTACAGTAAGTCACTTTACGAACTACAGTGGAGATTTTAGTCACGTGAATAAGGTCCTTGTAAAGTCAACAATGACTGCCAGAAGGGCGTCAGAGCTTACCTGACAGTGCAGACAGTGTTTCATTTTCATAAATGATCTGTCCCTCCGTCCCTCCGTCCCTCCATCATCTATCTCCTATTATCCCTCTATCCATTCGTCTATCTATCCACCCATCCATCTACCTTCTATCTATCCATCCATCCATATTTTCTCCATCTAGCACCTGCCTATCTATTCATCTATCTAACTTTTACCTGCACCTGCCATTTGCACAGAACACTGTTACATAATCAGACAAGTGATAGCCTGAAATAAAATCTTTTCAACAGTGAGCAGTCTCTCCCCCTCTGGGATGTGAACCCATTCCAACATTACACTATTTAGCTAGTGTTCAGCACAGTATCCAGCCCACGGTAGGGGGTGCTCCGTACATGTCTCCCGATTCAAAAACACTCAACGAACCATTGCAGCAGCTCAGATGGCAATAGTCAGTCAACTGTTGGTTCCATGTAGTTATTGAAAACGTGGGTCATTTGCCAGGTTTATCCTGCAGTGTTGTGACCAGGTCCTCCTCACGGGATGATTCGTGAAACGGTTCATCGTTGGAGGGTTGCAGAAACCACGTGATGTCGTCGGGGCTTCTGCGGATCCTCTTAGACTATGGCTTTAGAAAATTAGACCGAAACTCAACCAGCAGTGCATCCTTGATTATAATTACGGTTAATGGATTTAAGGAGAAGCATTTTACATTGAAAGTTTCTGCCCTTGAGTGGCGTGGGAGATGGCCACGGAACTTGGAATGCCAGAGTCGGTCCTGATGTTTCCTCAGACCTCCCAGGCCCCTGCGTGCTGCTCACACCATGGGGTCTCCAGCCAGGAGGCTCAGAGAACAGGCTGCCTTCCCATACGTAAGTGGGGCTTCTGTCTTTCAAATATCAAAGGACAAAAGGAGGCTCCTGGTCCCTTTTCCAAATAAGAAACGGCATACAAATATCTATACATCTATACCTCTATCTGGATAGGCACCTTGGACACTTTACTAGCGAGACAGAAGGAAAACTCTAAAGAAAAGCAACCTTGATAGTTTTATCAAATGTGAAAGGCTGGGGGGCAATGACACAGGCTGTTTACAAAGCTGGGTGTGATGGGCAACTTGCAGTGTAGAGAGAGAGAGAGAGAGAAAATGCTTCTTCCATCTAGACAGAGAAAAAAGAGAGATTCAGAGAGAGACAGACGCAGATAGGTGAAGAGACAGAGAGAAGCTCACATCACACAGACGCAAGGTAAGTGTCTGTCTCCGTCCTGATTGCCAGAACAAAGCACCATACGGTGGGCGGCTCGTACGACAGACGTTCCCTCCTCACAGCTGCGGACGCCGAAAGCATGAGATCCAGGCACCGACACGGTCAGATGACAACCTACTGGCTTCTTGTGTCCTCACATGGCAGGAAGAGGGTGGGCTTAGCTCTCCTGCCTCTTTCCACAAGGGCACTAATCCCACACGAGGGTCCAGCCTCACGACCTGCTCACTTCTCAAAGGCCCGCCTCCTAACACCGTCACCTCGGGGTTGGGATTTAACATATGAGAGGCGGGGGACGCCTTCAGTCATGATGGCATTATTACTGTCTCACCCGTGCCGCAGGCTCTCCACCACCTTAGCCTCCTGCCTTTTAAGGCAAAGAATGAGCCTAGGCCGGAACCTTCTAGTTCCCACATTGCACGGAAGCACAGAGTTAAGGTGAATCTCCCTTCCGCCTTGTCCTCTGGGTCCGGGACTCCCCCAAATGCCTCCGCACCCAAGCAACCCAGCCCGGCAGTGACAGGCCAGTGACGGGCAGCCACTCTCACGTCAACCCAGCACCGCCCCGGAGTCCTCGCGGCCTCCCCCGTCCCACGGCCCAGCTGCAAAGGCTCCCCTGCTCCCTGCGGCCCAGTGCCAGAGCCCAAACCTCCGGGGCCCACGAGAAAAGGGACTCAGCGAGGAAACCATCTGGAAAAGAAACAGGTACATTTTGGCCACAGAGAGAGTAAAAACTCAGGCTACTGGTTTCTTTTTTTGGATAAACATTTAAACACGGGAAGACCCAGGGTTCTGTGCAGACACGCTGCCCACCCCGCGTCCTGTCCCCTCGGCCACCAGGGACAGGTGGACAAAATGTCGGCAAGTAGACCCCACTGGACGACGTGGCAAATGCCAGGGACCGTCACCGCGTAGTCTAGAAGTCACTGTGCTCGCGCTGTCAGGGGCCGGGACGGAGCGTGGCCACACAGTGTCCTCTGCCCTTTCCACCCGCCCCTGCCTTGTGAGTTCTGCCCTCCAGAGGCTGCTTCAATGCCTTTCCTGGCCACAGAGAATGGCCACATACGATGATTATCTCCGTAACTTGGAGGAACTGAGAAAACCAGAGCCAGGTAAAACGGGGGGTCCCCCTGTCGGCACCACACCTTCTGCTTAGGGATATTACAGCACAACCAGTAAGACATGCTGCATTGATAGAAGTTTGCAACCGAATTCCATGAACTCTGACCCCTTCCCACATTAAAGAACACAGGCTGATAAGCATATGGGTAGACAGATCAATAAACAGAAAGATAAAACCAACTTTTGATTATCTGTGTTCATAGAAGGACAACACAGATGAGTCCCAATCACGAGGCACCCAATCTCCTTTGAAGATTTTGTACATTCGCCTCGACGTCAACCTTTCTGGGGCGTAGCTTGAAAGAGAGAGAGGGAGAGAGACCCAGAGTGGGGAGAGAGGAAGGAAGGAGAAAAATAAAATACTGTCATTTTTGAAAAAGGCTTCAATAGCTTTGCTTCCTCTTCCTTCTGGACGTGCGAACTCGCAGTGAGATACGGTCGCGGTGGACCAGCCGCGTCTGGAGCCACACGGACCCGGCGCCGGTCCAGGCTGAGGGACGCAGCACGTGGAACAGCCGTGGGGAAGTCAGCTGCTCACCCCAGTCCCAGCTCCTTCCCCAGAGAGAGAGAATAACCATCCCCACCCTCGGGGGCCGTGGGCGTCAACAGGCACAGCCTCGTGGCTACTGCCCCATCCCGTGGGGGGTGGGAGGGACCGTGAGCCCCAGGTTCACGCCTGCAGATACAGTGCTTACAAGCCACCCGCACCCCCAGGGTCCCGGCCCCCACAGCTGAGCCCTTGCGCTGCGTGTGTGGGAGGAGGTGCACTGTCCTTCCCCTTCCTCACACACCCCGGAAGCTGCTCCTTGAGATGCTCCCCGTGCCCTGCGCCCTTGCCTTTACCAGATGGATAAAGTGGGGAGCCAGGGAGCACGTGGTGGACCCCACTGGGCCCCACCTGTGGAGGGGACTGTCCCACCGTTGTGGGGACAGGGGAAGACGGGACTCCAGGCTCAGGTGACCCGGGTCTAAGCCTGCATCCGCTCCACGCAGCCACAGATGTTCTGTCCACCTTGGACCCCCCGAGCCTCAATCCCTTTTGTGCAAAAGGAGATTGATAATCCTGAGTTGCTACTGTGCCCGGAGGTCTGAAACCCCCGGCCTGGGCACTGAGGTGGGACTGACACCTTCCGAGTCGTGGTCTGTGCCACGGCTTGCCAGCCACATAGGCTGGGGCTACTTGTGCGACCTGTCTGAGCCTCACTTTCCCCTTTGCAACACCCTCTACCTTACACTATGGCTGTGGGTCAGAACACAAAGGACTGAGAAAAAGCTCATGGAGTGGTAGTTGTCATTTCTATCAGGGTTACTATCTTGATGACAATGATTCCAAACTTGGTTAGTTTTTGGGGCGCCTGGGGGGCTCAGTCGGTTGAGCATCTGACTTCGGCTCAGGTCACGATCTCATGGTTTGTGGGTTCAAGCCCCACGTCAGGCTCTGTGCTGACAGCTCAGAGCCTGGAGCCTGCGTCGGATTCTGTGTCTCCCTCTCTCTCTGCCCCTCCCCTGCTCATGCTCTGTCTCTCAAAAATAAATAAAAACGTTAAAAAGAAAAAAAAACTCAGTTAATTAGGACGTAAAGAAGGAAAGACACAGTAAGCCCAACTCCTGATCCCTCCTAGGTGTTCACGAAGCGGTTCTGACCGTCTGCCGGCCCCTCCCGAGAAGCCCTTCCCTGGCTGTCTGGAAGCTGGAATTTCCTTTATAATGTGACCCTGGTTCTCTCCCAGGGGTAACTGCTTTCAGGGAGATCGGAGTCCAGGGGACAGGCCAGCCCCCAGACCACAGACAGCAGCAGCCCTGGAAGTCCCCTGATGGCCTAGCCACGTCACGGGGGGCGTCGGTGCTGCTCAGACTTGCTCTGCATCTGGTGCCTCCCCCACCTTTGTGTTTTTCTCCTCTCGTCCTCTGCCCTTTCTCTTCTGACCTGAGCCCGGGGGCCGCCTGGCGTCTGGCTCCCAGCCTCGTTCAGGGCCCCCTCAGTTCCTCTCTGTCCCCTGCCCCCGAGTGTCCGGTCCTGCCCGCCACTTTGCTCCCTCGTGCTCTGATGGGCCCCTCTTTTCTTCTCAACCCAAGGGCGTGGTTGTTGGAAAACACGAAAGGCCAAAACCCAAACCTGGCCGAGACAAATCAGGAGCCGTCTTGGCCATGGAAACCCGAGCTCGGTGCCACACCTGGAGAAGACAGAACTCAGCCCCGTGTCCCCTGCCAGGCCAGAAGGGGCCCCCTGACAGCATCCGATTATAGCAGTAACAGCAATCGCAAGGAATATTGATGGACCGCAGGTTTTTACACACTGACTGTGTTCCGGGCAGCGTCCAAAGCACCTCACGTGAATTTCTTTAATCCTCGTAGAGCTGGAGGCTGAACTCGGGAGGCCCCAAGGCCGGGGGTGTGCTAGGGGGCTGTTCAGCTGGGCTGCTCTGGGGGAGGCGGTGAACACGACGGGCTTTGCGGTCGGACCGAGATCCGCTTTCTTACGGGGACAAGAGGGAAGTGGCAAGAGCCCGTGCGGACGCCAGCAGCCTCGACACCAGTCCTGGAGACTCCAGGCCTCTTGCTTTCGTCACAAAAGCGCGTCAGACTAGACAGTCTTCGTGTCTGGTTAAGGCCTGTAGGCCTTCGGGGACTTACACTTCCGTATGGAGAGACCTGCCCCTAACTGGACGCCAGGACCTTCCCATGAAGTAGGAACAAGTCAAGTACCAGCATGGCTCTGGGCAAACATCTGTATCACACCTCTGTCCAACCTGATACGCACGTCGGGCGCGTTAGAAATCGATGCTTCCCACCAGGACGAACATCCGCCTCTCTGGGGACGTGGGACTGTGCCTCCTTCCTCTTGGAAGTTAGACATGGCCACGTGACTCACTTGCACCAATGAAATGTGCACAGCAGTAGCTGTGTTTCTTCTAGACAGATGCCTTTAAAAACTAGTCCATGATTCACCATTTCCCCTTCCCCCTTGCCTCCTGGCAGGTGACATTCCAGAGCCGCTGCCCCCCAGAAAGGGACGTAGGCAGGAGCAAGAAATACACCTCTCACGGGTGGGTGATGCCTGTGATGCAGCATAACCCAGGCTATCCCGGCTGATACGCTGGGCGAGTCGCGGGCACCAGGCACAGTTCCAGGCTCCCGAGATGCAGCCAGTTCTGAAGCAGCTGGTAAGGCGGCTGCTGTTTAGGAGACGTCCCAGACAGCAAGGCCCACCTGGAAAGAAAACTAACATGCCATCGGTTCTTTCGAGAGGTTAGTTGAGAAGCTAAAAGAGACAGCAAGGGGCATCCGGAGACCGTCGCTGTGGAGGGCTGTGCTCGGGAAGAGCTGGCTCCCGCTTGCGGCCGGCAGACGGGACTGCCATGCTCTCAGCGTTACGTGACACAACACGTGGTTTGTGGAAGGGACTTTGGTTGTGTGCCCAGCACACGCCCCGGCCAGTCTTGTCCACGATGAGGACAGTCATGGCCCGGAGCAGGCAGGAGAGGAGGGGCCACCGTGAGCTTTGGTTCTTCTGTGCAGCCGCTGGGGTGTTTCTCCGAATGATCGGCCTGCTAGGCACCGAACACACGGCGTCCCCGGTGCGGATCTGCGAACAGAACCGGCCACCGGTGTGAGGCGTGGGCGCAACTGCCCTTCCGGTGTTTAGTCAAGCTTTCGCCCTGCACAGCTACTCCCCGCACAGCTACTTGGCCGATCAAGCCTGCAGTTCTGAGTCTGGGCCAAGATGCGGGGCAGAGGGGGAGCCTGAGAACGCCAGGGACAACCCCGCGATGAGCGGGGGTGGGCGGGACCACAGCCACCGGCACCCAGGCCTGCCGCGTCCTCTGCTGGGTCAGCTGACCCTAGCCCCACCCATCCGCGAGTGCATTTAAGTCTCCAGGAGCCCCGCCCCTCAGGCCCACACTTGGCTCAACCCGCTATCGACGAGGCCGCAGTTAAACAACCAGCATTTTACGTTCCGAAATGAAAATTTTTTTAACGCACAGTCCTTTTTAATTCTGTTTCTAATTACTGCACTGTATACAACCCGGAATGGTGGTGAATTGATAAAATATGCAAATGAGCCAACAATTCATAGAGTACATTAAAATTGCCATTTAAACTGTTAGTTAAGCTGTACACATTTGCAAATGTAAACATGAACCCTCAGGAAAAATATTTTTTCAACTACAGCGTAATCGGGCACTCCACGATAATATATAACAGAACAGGATCGTTACACAGAAGGGCACCCTATCGCTGTACGTTAAAGCGGGACATTTCCACAGAGTGCTTCCTTGCTGAGCCACTGCCGCGGCACTTCCCCTGGGTCTCGGTGAAGACATTTCGTTCTGTCGTCTCTCTAGACCGTTGTGCCTCCACCCCCTTGGCCAGGAGGCCACGCACCAAGGACAAGAACCAAGCCCCTGTCTCCTCTCCGTGTCCCCCTGCACCGAACAGGCACTTGCTGGGGTCACTGGAAAGTGGAACAATTGGACAATGAACTGAATTCAATGGAATTGAATGAAATTAGTTCACGTGCAGTGCTATGCTGTCTGTGGATTTCCATTTTATTTAAGTTTATTTATATTGAGAGAAGGAGAGAGAACAAGCAGGCGAGGGGCAGAGAGAGGGGGAGAGAGAGAATCCCAAGTAGGCTCTGCACCGTCATCCCAGAGCCCAGTGTGGGACTCCAACTCACAAACTGAGGTCATGACCTGAGCTGAAATCAAGAGTCAGGTGCTTAACCGACTGAGCCACCCAGGCGCCCCATGGATTTCCGTTTTAGAAGCTAAGCAAGTACATCCAAACTTCCTCCTCTCCTGCCTGTGCACAGAAGCGCCTCAGGCCAGCCCACGTGCAAGCAGGACTGAATGGATCACGGGGTGTCCGGGGGCTGGAATCATCCACGATCTAAATAAACAAGGCTGTGCATCCAGCCCACCTTCCCATCTAGGAGGGTGTCCACACCCCGTGCCCAGATGGAGAGAAAGTGCACCTGACCCTGCTAACGCAGCCCCCCTCCCCAGATCACCTTCGCGTGGATGCTCTAGGCCAATGGGAGCCCAAATGATGACAGTCTTCAAAACGGCTGCAGTCCCCCTCATTTCCATCAATTTCTCCAGAATCTTGTCAGAATTTACATCAGGAAAACGCTGGCTTTTGGGAAAAGCATGTCCGACCTTGAAAAACACAAAACCCGTTCCTCCCTAGTTTTGCCCGTGCTGCTAGGAAGCGTGGGGCTAAATGGAATGTTCTAGAACAGTGATCCCTCATCACACCAGTCCTTGGTGGGCTATTGCCACTTCTCTACGTTCGGCTCCTTGTGTCCCGCTTTTACTACGTTCTCTCCTGGCGTGCATTGGAAATAGACTCAGTTCCTTTTGATAGTGAGGAGAAATGATGAATAATCAGAATAGAACGAGCGTCTGAACGGCCCTAAAACTGCTGAGTAACAGGAGCCGTGCGCGTCCACACGTTACAGCGGGCTCCACAGATCCTTCGTGTGGGGTCAAGACACACAGAGCAGACATGTCACAAACCATGCTGGGGAAAGAAGACTCGTTTCGGACGGAAAAAAAATGATCTGGCAGAGAGCGTTAGTGATTTTCCCAAAGGCCAGCGAATTAATGATCTATAAATAGGAACCACACTCCCGTGGTTCCTCACATTCTCTAATCACTTCCTCGGGAGACGGATCAGTTAATAAGGCGGAGGGAGGAGGGAGCTGGAAGGAGGGCATCCTCATCATCATCATGTGAGGACACACTGTGTGCCGGCTGATGGTACACACGGGCCACTCCCCCGGTTCCAGGCACCTGCGGCCACCCGTGGTCTGGAAGCGCATGACCTTCCTTCTGATGTGCTGTCAGTAGGTCAGTACAGCCTAAGGCTATGTCACATGCCCACGTCATTCACCCTATGTCACCTCATCACGTGTGCATTCTTTCGCCCCACGTCACACGAAGGAGAAGTGTGAGTACAGAACGATGATGTTATTCTGAGAGTGAGCACATGCGCAAATCTTTTGTTGCAGGATACTGCAACAATTGTTTTATTTTATCATTGGTTTCTGTCATTAATCTCTTACGGTGCCCGATTTATAAATTCAACTTTATCATAGGTACGTATGTATAGGAAAAATATAGTATATACAGGGCTTGGCTTTCGTGTCCACGTAAGTCTCCAGACACAGGGGGACAGCTGGACAGTGTCCACATACAGTAACTCCACAGAGCCGGTGTCATTATTCTCATTTTATAGATGAGACTCGCTCTGCAGGAGCTCAGAAATGAGTGGCTTGTAAAGCTGTAAAGTCACACTTTCCATGCACCTGCAAGCCCCAAGTTTTCTTCTAGAAGATGCTGTGGTGCTCAGTAAAAACTCTGCAACACTAATGTCCTGGCGATCACGTGACTGTGGCACCTCGTTCTTCCGCTAACTGTGGGTGGTGGTTAGAATGGGAATCTGTCCATCCCGGAAGTCAAGAAATCAGGGTCAGGAGGTTTAAGTGCCTCATCTGGGTCCACCCCTGTGCTGCAACATCCGTGCTCAGGTTTCCCGTACCTGTCCTACGGAGACACATGAACTTGTGTCCCAAAGACCCCCCTCCACCCCCCAGGGAGGCATGGGGTCGAATGTGTCTGCTTGCAGATTATTCTTGTGATTTCATGGCTCTTTCCCCCGCACTAGACTTCGTTAGCCACGTTACATTTCAAAGGTTCGAATGAGCCCTCAGTGGAAACGTCCAGATGCAATTCTGATACTTCCAACCTGTGCACCACACTCCTAAGCCTCATGAAAATTCCCTTCCTCCTGACCATTTAATAAGATAGCAGAGTCAAGAAAATATAACAATTCCTGGAAAGAGGAGGTTAAGTGATGCCTGATGGCCTCCAAGAAGCAATTAAGAGTCGGGCAGAAAGTTCGAGCTGGCACTGAATCCGCCTGTCCCCAAATCCCTGACATCCCAGTGTGTCCCCCCCCACCCCGTAGAGACTGACATATTTCCAATGACAATGATGATGAATATTCAGCAGCATAAACACCATTGGCATTTCTAAATCAATATTAATGGAAACCCTCAGGCAATCAATAAGCTGAGGGTAAACCTTCATCGACGCAGCTGCTCCCCCATCCCTGCCAATTTCTGACCAATCCAGGCACTTACGAACTTCTTCCTTGACGTGAGCTAAGCCTTTAGAAGCAGATTGTAGGATTTCCTTCTTTTCATATATATTAATGTACACAGGTAACCGCTCCCAGCCTCCGGAATGCAGATAGCGAGAGCCTGGCGCTCATCTGAGGCTCTGGTAAAACGAGAGAAAACTGAGCGGCTGTTTTCCCCTTGAGTTTGTGCAAGTGTAACTGAGCTCCACGAGGTAGTCCTAATGAGACCCTAAGCAATACTCCTGGGAGGAGCTGAGTGGCTGGCAAGGAAGCGAAATGAGAAGCCTACAGGAGTCGAACCGGGTCTTGCTAGTTAACCAGCTAAGTGGTCTACACGAGCCTCTTAACCTCTTTGTACTGGTTTCCTCACCGGGAAGCTGGGGATTCCTTGAGCTCCGGGGGGGGCGGCTACATCGCGGTGAGGGGCCCGTCACACCGACAGGGCTCCACCGATGGCATGCATCGTTATTAATCCTCCTGAAACGCGTTCGGCTCCAGAAGCATAAGCGGTGCTCTGTCTCTCCTCGCTGTAAGACAGAGGGGAGCAGGTGGCCGGGCATAAGTCTTACAGCAGAGGGGACGTGGTGGCCAGGAGCCCTCCCCGTGGGCCTTTGGCTTTCCACAGGTGGTCACTCTTCCCTGTAGGGAAACTGTAAGAGAAACCCACTTTCACGGGGTTTGGCAGCTCTCCGTGGAATGTTGGAGAAAGAATAAGACGCACAAAGAAAGGAGTCGGATTAAATAAACCCTGAGGCTCCTTCTAATTACGATGGTCTTTTTCTGGGTTCCTTGTTGCAGTAGTGAAACCCGCAACGACAGTAAGGCTCAGTCAGTCAATTACGTGCCTTTCACAACAAGGGTCTGACTTAGGAATTCCAACTATCTGGACCAACCCCAGACTAGAGCGTGTTATGAAGACATAGCGAGCTGTGTCCGAGCCATCCGAGAGAAGGGCAAAGGGAATGTGAGATTCCTTAGACCATCCATCCCGTCAACCCAGACTTGAGCAGACGGCCCCAGGGAACGAAGGAAATTTAAGACATTTTCAGACTGAATGTTGTACTTGCCTGCAGTCCTAACCGGTGGGACTGGAAAGCCCGCCCACACGTGAAGGGCGCTGGGATCAGAGATGTTGGGTAACATCTCCAAGGTCACACAGTTAACAAAAGCAGTGGCAGCAGAGGAATTCAAGGCTGTTGTACTCACGACTTCGGACAGTAAAAGTGACCCTCGCTGAGACCGTGATAGGGATCCGCCGAGCCTAACGAGGCGGGAATGTAGCGCAGGGGCCTGCAACAGTTTCCTATCAAAGTCGCGTGTGAAACCTCACAGTCTCCTGGGAACAAATATTCCTGCTTCCGAGATGACCTCCAGGATGAAAACTCCTGTTGGTGTTAGCGAAAGAAAACTTTGGGGGATAAAAGAAGGGGGGAGGAAAAAAACCACATCAGTTCTGGATCTAAATTGAAGCAAGGAGAAAATATCCTGAACTGAATGACTCAGGAATCAGTCTTTTCCCGAGAGAAAACAGGTTACTTATGAGAAACAAGCTTGGAATGTCTCCACCTGCAGCAGCTTCCAGACACAGGCTTTTTGTCCTGACCAGGTGGGGAGGGACTGAGCCCATACTCAGTCGGTGGGTAAACAGTGACATCTAGTGGCCAATTGAATTAACCAATTACGTTCTCCCTTCAACTACCTACGGAGGAGAAAATTTGTAATAGTCCGTGTTGCGTAATTCAACAGACTTTTACTGAAGACCGAAAATATGATGGATGTTACGCTAGACACTATACAATATTCTTCAAGCCTACAGAAATTTCCCCCACCAAAACCAACCCCTGAATAAGAAACGGAAAGGTATCGAGAGCCTTAGGTCCCCTTCCAAACGCTCTAGGTGACCTAGCCAGAGAGGTCAGCGAATTGCAAGGGGAAAATGAAAGGCTGCCTGAGTTTGCCACCAAATCAAGGCCCTGTGTGACTGGCAGAGTGTGAATCTCAAAGCCCTCCCCGTGCGTGTGGGTAATAAAGGCATTGGTACACAGAAAAGGGGGTTCTGCTGACTTCCCAGGTCTCCATACCCTGGCCGACCATGCGTCCCCTCCGTGATGAGTTAACTGCCACCTCCTTCATTCCTCATACCTGGATTTGGGGAAAGAAAAGACACCCCACAAGACAGGAGGGACAGCACGGCTGCAGCCTTCTCGTCCTCGGGCTGGTTGTTGACCTCGGTGAGGCAGCGCCTGTCGTAAAATGAGGTCATTCTACTCACCCCACAGACTATGGGGACTGGACAGAATCTCTTCTCTTTCCCTGAGCAAGCTCTATGAACTGAGCCCCACGCCCGCCCAGCTGGGAGCCTCGTGCACCGTCGTCACCCATAGTGGAGACCTTCTCCTCCCTTCCCCTCTGCTTCCCCCTAACAGCGGAGTCAGGAGCTGGGGCCGGGACCCTCTAAGACCCCCTCCAAAGGCACCAGGTGCCCTTCTGCAGAGTGCCCTCACTTTTCGCTGCAGCTCACAGGCAGGAATCAGGAGCCCACACGGAATGAGTGCACAAGTGGCTTCTATGATTTACCATTAAATCAGAAAGCCCACATTTCAAGTGCATCAACATAGACTATGCCCATGACAGAGCCATTAAATCATGAAGTGCTGTGGTTCCTCAACTTTATTTATGAATTTGGTCTTGCCACAGAACTTTGTTACTTTCACGCTGGATGGGAGTGAAATCTTCCAAATCTCAAGGAGCGCCTGGTTTAAGACTAAAGTAACCAAAGGACAATTCCAAAATTAGATTCTTATGCCGCTCAAAACAGTAACCAATTCAAAATTAATATAACTCTTCTCTTTTCTCTGGCTTAATTAGCCAGCGGTTTGACTGGACTCATTTTTTAGAATGAATTTATGGTATTTGCAACACTATAGGTCATCCCCTCACCAAACTGAGCCTGACCTCTGAGAATAAATGAGCATTTTGCTTGCTCAGAAATGGGGTAAAGGGAGCGCAAAAGATGTAATGTATATGCGACATTTAATTGCGATGTGCCTCCCTGTTAACTAAATAAAAACATCATTTAAAACTCCATCTTTAAAAAGATAAGTAGCAAATGATTAGAGTTCAGATCCCATACTTGTTGGATTTCAACCAACATCTTTTAATTAACCCTGGGGTATGTCTACACTAGAAGCAGTTAATATTTTCAAATAGAGGAATTCTTTCTCGAAGATGAAAAGCATTAAAGATTCATGTCGTGGATCATAATTCCTACAGTAAGAAGAAACTACTGAGACCTTTACATATTCAATAAATAAGGTTCAAAGAAAGGGATTCTCTGTTAGCCAGTTAACCAGAAATTAGGTGTATTAGAATACACCATTCTCTAAGCATCACAGGGAATCAGGGTATCTCTACCTTCTACCTTTCTTTGTGAGCCCTCAAAAAATGCAATTCATAGAATATTCTTGAGAATATGAAACTGATCTGCTGAAGGGAAAAAGTAATATCAAGGAAATCTACACGTTTAATTTTTTAGTATGATTCCACAGCAAACACTGTGAGCAGCTTGGGGTTCGGTATTCCAAAGACAAAGAAACATGAGCACATTACGTTGGTACAGCATCCACAATTCGGAGAGTTCTTGCCCTCCATCCATGTCAGGCTCTGCCTGAGACCGACGAGGCAGGCAGGGAGGTAGTTCTAGCTTCATTCTTCAGATGAGACATGGAGGTTCTGGGCGGCTAGCTCAGTCACTAAACACCAAAAGCAGTTCACACTGCGAAAACGGAAAAGTGCCGTGAGGTAGAACGCGCTAAGGGCTGAAGGGCGTGAGGCTGGGTGTAGGGCCCAGCCGGGTAAGCACCCCTGCAATAGGAATGACGCCCGAGCAGGGAAGGCAGGAACCTGACGAACGCACTGTGGTCCAGGGCCTGGAAGACACGAGAGATGGGGAGGAACAGAGGAGACGAGAGAGTGGGACTCAGAACACGCGTGGGCTCCGGAAGCCGGTTTTCGTGGGAGACCGTGTGGCCCGGCTTGGGAACGTGGGTCCCGCCTGCTAACACCCAGTGGGCTGCACAGGCCCTGAGCAAAGAAGACCTAAGTTTCCCAGGAACTGAAGCTACCGGAGGGCCCTCTGGCTGGCATGGCCGGAAGAAACTCCAAGGAGTAAGTGCGGCGGCATGCCCCGCACCCGGGCACGCTTTCCTGGACCAAGCAGAAGTGAGCGGTGAGCGTGCACGACGGAGAAAAGCCAAACTCCGTCTTCCGTTTGGTCGCTGAGGCTCCAGAACTTTCCTCCAGGCTCCGTGAGCTCTCACTCTCTCTGCTTTTCTCATTTCGGGTTTTGCATTAATTTCATCCTGCTCAAGACATTGCAAGACATCCGAGAGAGCTGGGACATCCTTGGGGGTCTCCTTGCAAACCTCGTGCCAAGGCTTCCGGCCGGCTTTTCCATATTTAATCAAAAGCACTGGGGAGCCTGCTTTCAAAGCGGTGAGCACCCTGCACCCTGCCCGCCAGCCGGAGGCTGCAATCGGCCTCCACCCGTCGTTGACAGAGCTCAGGAGCTCAGGGCGCTGGGCGGGCGAGGGCTGGATGTGGAGTGAATGTTCAATGTCATGCGCATCCAACACGGCCGCGTGGTGGGTGCCGGGGTCACCATCCGTGATACGGGAAAGCAAGACAAGAATTCCGTTTCACTCCCTCCTTGCTGTGTTCTAATCTAATTGGCAAAAAGCCCACAGAAGTGCAGTAAAAATTCCTCGAGGCGATAGGTGAAAGTATATTTTTTATGTGAGACCTATCAAAACGGTATACAAGGGAATTAAGGGAACTGGGCCGGTGTGACCTCGGTTTACGGAAACAGTAACTCACTGCACACGACAAAGGAGGCAGAGACCAAAGACAGGAGACCGAGCAGGTGAGTGAGATCATCAGATTTCACGTTTCAGGAAGGAAACTCCCTCATTCAGCTTTTTAATTATGAATGGGGTCTATGTAATCCTCCAAAGTTACTACTATTTCCTGAGCCGGGTATGTTCCTGAATTGAACGTACTGGTGAGTCATTTCACCAGCGAGCTCCACAGATGGCATGACGACACCAGCTCGGACGCGCCCCCGACAGTCTGACCCGCTCGAGCCGAAGACACGAGTTCTAGTGGATGTGTGCTCTCCTCCACACTTCAGAATGGTTCCTGTCAAAATTCTTGGGGTTACCACGAGCTGTTGTCCCAAGGGTTAAGAAGTCAGAGAATTCTTCCATATTCTTGTGATGAACACAAGGAGTTAAGAGATCTTTCTCGTGCAACGCCGCAACATCAGAATTAGGACACGAAAGACGGAAGCTCTGTGGTGGCTTTCCTGAATATCCAGTGTTAACTTCGCTCCGTAGCTTCTGGGGGACATAAGTGTTTCCTGTAAACTGAGTTGTTGTCTGCTTAGAACATAAGTCCTAGTGGGTGAGGCTGTTTTCTAGTATCGAGAATGAATTAGGATTCTAGATATCCTATCTCCTACAGTCCCCAGAACGGCGCCGGGCATCTGTGTGCTGATGGGTAAGGGACTAGAGCTCCAAATGACAAAATGCTTACAAGTAAATCATCAGGCTTTTCCGTAAAGAGCCATTTTTCTCTCAAACGCTTATTTGGAATCAATCATGCCACTTGATGACCAGCACCTCAAAAAATATTTTAAGTTGTAGAAAAACAGCAATCCTGACACGCAAATATGTAACTAAACCTGTGCTTTCAACCCAATTAATTCATTTCGGGAGACTAATAAATTCTCAGGTGGGGGAGTTTACTTTTGCGCATGAACGTGGATACGGAGACAGAGGCAGCTCAGGAAGGAGACAAATGGGAGAAACAGCTTATACTTTTTCAAAATAAAATAACTTTTTTTTTCGCTAGAGTAACAAAAAAAGCAATATTTCACCCTCATAGTCCTAGCTCCTTGCTCATAAGAGAGGCAGAGAGGGAGTGATAATTTTTTAATATAGTCATATTTACATTTATTAATTATTAACACATATTTTATTTTTAGACCTCATGCACAGAGCTAATGAGGGGAAATAATATCCAAAGGAACACAAGAGACACCAAGTGACAGGGACATGAAAGATACACCTGCCAAAGGAGCCTGGGGGGCTCAGTCAGTTGAACGTCTGACTCTTGATTTCAGCTCAGGTCATGATCTCATGGTTCGTGGGATCGAGCCCCACATCGGGATCTGGGCTGACAGCGCAGAGCCTCCTTGGGACTCTCTCTCTCTCTCCTTCTCTCTCTCTGCCCCTCCCCAACATATGCTCTTGCTCTTACTCTCTCTCTCTCTCTCTCTCTCTCTCTCTCAAAATAAATAAATAAACATAAAAAAAAGATACCCCAGCTGACAAGGCAAATAGCCCATAAAAACCTGGAGATGACCTATGGGGGGACGTGCCCGTGACCAGGGAGGAAAGAGAAGATGGCCCTGATGGGACCCTGACCTAGGGCTCCATTTCCTGTTCTGTAAAGCTGGACCAGATGACCTGCCTGCTGTCTTCCCCCATACCTCCCCCCCCAACGCCTCCCTGCCAAGTGCACCTGCTTCTATGGAGAGTGAAGTGAGCAGCCCTCCTCACTGGGCCAATCAGCCCCACGGCGATGCCCGCCCAGATGCCCCACACCGTCATGTCCTCTCATTTATCTGCATCTGATGATCGGTTTGCAGACTGGACCCGTGCCAAGTGGCACCTTCTCTTACGATTTCTCTTAAATCCAGTGCCCACGTGGAGAAGGGCACCAGGAGCTTCCTGAGGGCCCCACCCTCCCCTCCACATGAGACACTGATGCAACATCAGTCCGGTCTGTGATCCAAACCACACCCCCCAGCTGCAGCCTGGGCTTACCAAAACCAAGGTCACAAGCTCAGGGCGCACACAGGCTGAACCGCCTCCCACGTAAGCAGGAAAACCATCTCTCCTCCCAGCAGAGAGTGTCCACTAAGCCCGACAGGCCCTTTGCGAAGTCCTTGAAGAGGGAATCAGTGGGGCGAGGCGGATGTGTGGAGTCAGTGCCCTCCAACAACTGCCAGGAAATCTGCCTGACCCAGCCCAGGAGAAGCACGGCCCCTCGACCTCCCTGCTCGCGTCAGGGGCCCACCTGCTTCTTCGGGTATCATTCTAAGCAAGAGTATTGTGTTGCTATTAACACGGGCAGGAAAAAGATGTTCGTGCATTTCTCAGCGCAAAGTAAATTTTCAAATGGCCCAATCCAAACAAAATGGCATTTTCTGTCCATAGGAAGGGAGGGAAGAGGGAGCACTCAGTCTCTTCAGGGGCCCCGACCACCAGGACCCTTCTTCCTGTGCCCACTGGCCGGATCGGAGGCCATGAGCACGCCGGGATCCGAGCCGAGCGGGAAGGTAGTCGTCAGCTGGCACGTGGCTTCCGGAATGAAACTCAGGATTGTTCTGGATGCAGGAAGGGGAGAATGAGTGTCGGGGCCACGAAGCAGTGCCTGCAAGGCACCATTTGTGGACATCAGCCCCTCCCATAACCGCGACTCTGCAAGAGCCACCGTCTGGCTCATCCTCCCGTCAGCCCTAGGGTCTTACGGAGGCACAGGTGACATGATAAAGTCGAACTGAGTCCACGGTACAAGCCCCATTTGTGCAGCCTGGGTGACGTCAGTAGAACACAGCCACTTGCGTCAGCCTGGGAACACCGTGACCCTACCTGCACCCCGAACGTGCACCTCAACCGCCCCATTTCACAGGTGGTCCCGCTGCATCCGGGCCATCGAGGGCAGGAGACCATCAACCCGGAGGCTGCGCTGTCTCTCCTCGGTCCGCAGAAAATGAAACCCCCCTCGAACTGCCCTAGAGACCCCACCAGCAGAACCGGTTCTTCCTCCCCGAGGGACTGCCCCCCCTCAACCGGCAGCCCGGAGTCATCCTCTTTCCAGACGTCACTCGCAGCCGCCACACGGCCCACGGCCACACGCATGGACGGCAGTCCCACCCACCGTGGGCGGGCTGTGAGCGGAAGGGAGGAAATGGCTGGAAAGAAAGCTCAGGGCAAAGTGCTTCCAGTCAACGCCTATGCTGGGACCCCGCCTTTTGCTAAAATGTCAGCCTCCGTCTTGGAGCTCAGTTTGCCACCATTGGCGACAAATTGCTTACCCAGCACTGCGGACCAGGCCTCTGCCGCCCCCAGCCTCCCCCTGAGGTTTTACCTTCAGGTGACATTGGGGAACTTGTGCCCAAAACTCAGGCGCACAGAACGCACCCTTCCCACGGTGAACGGCACTCACAGCCGAACACTCAGGTGAACAAGCCACGTAGGGACTGTCCAGGGACACAGCAGCTCCCCCGCCCCCTCAAGTCAGAAGCTTCCCGGGTGGGCAAAGCCTCCCTCACCAGCCCCGGAGCTGACATGACGGCCGGTGTCAGAAATCTGTCTCCGTCCGGGGGTGGGTGCAGGCCCCGCGGGCTGTCTGGATGCCACCCAAGAGAATCAGAACCACGACGGTATTTTACAGACACCTCAGTTGTGGGAGGTGAGGGCAAGGCCAGCAGGGTGTGAGTTCCATGAGGGCAGGAGTCTTTATTTTATTTTGCGCAGAACGCCCACAACAGTGTCCTGTGTCTCGTACTACTCAGTAAAACTTGTTAAATAAATGTTGGCTCCTAAGGACCACTGAGATCACTTTCCTGTGGTGGCTTCTCATCTCTGCCACGTCCCCACCAACCTGGGCCACCTGAGTGTGCACACTCAAGGGAGAGTCCCAACGTGCCCACATCCTCTGCTCAGGATCGTCCTAGATCCTTCCCGCTAGACATAATGAAAGCACGTGCCAGTAATTTGTCGTTTGCACATCCCTTTATACATTACTTTTGAGATACATTTCTTTAAAAAGCATGAAGAGTAGAGAATGCAGAGACCCCGGGACCAAGTCCTAGTTCCCTCACCAAGAACAGTGTAGCCTCAGGAAAAATTGCTGAGATAGATTTGAACCTCAGAGTTCTCGTGTATGCCTTCAACGTGGTGGTCACTTCGGAAGTGACTGAGTTCCAGACAAGAGCAACAAAGGGTTGAAATCACAAGGGTGCACTCCACAAGAGCCAGCCTGCTCAGGGGGGTCATCTGAGAACCAGCAGAGGGCGGGTGGAGAGCTGGGGGGCTGCTGGGGCTCCCCGGGTACTCCTACGTCTGGACCCAAGCACTGACAAGGTCAACCAGCTGACCAGAGAGCAAGTTCCAGCATCTTTCACAAGGTAGCTGGCGGGTTTTAAAAAGCCATATTTAAGCTTCCAGGTAAATTAAACACTGAGAGTCGCAAACATTCCAGTGGATGGAGTTGAAACGAATTGCACTTTACCAGCTCCATAAACGAAGGGAAACATAATTCAGGTTCTAAAGAAAAAAAAAGTTCCACCAAAAATTGCCACCATATATAAATCAATCGTCACCGTGTAACGTGCCAGCGAGCCAATAGAAATCACACCTTCAGAGAATTTTCAATGTCAAAAAATTTACATGATATGTTTGTATGTTAAAACAAACGTTATCAAAGGGTCTGAACAGTATGAGCTCAACTTTGTAAAAATACACACAAATATATGTAATCACGTTGGGACCCAGGACACAAGACAGGAAATGTTAATAGTGGTAATCTTGTGAATGGTGAAAATTTATTCTTCGCGGTTTTTTTTGCAACTTCCAAACTTCCTAGCCACATATTCATTTTGAAACAAGAGAAAGAACACGATGTAAGCACTCTGTCTTTCGAGAGGTCTCTATTTCACCCCATACGTAAGCCAGTAGCTACTCTCTTAAGAAAATTAATAAAGGAAAATAAAAAGAATTTCACTGCTTGCCTCTGTCCCTCCTGACCACAGAAACCTAGGCTAAAACTCTAAACCTGGAAACGGATGTCCTCGTGCTCACCAACAAAGCCCACGGGGAATACAGCAGGAATATGCCTGACGTGGCCAGCAGACATATTCCCCGGCCATTCACGAGATCGAAAGTCATGGATTCTCCATTAGATGGGCTCCTAACACTCCCAGACTCTCTGGCTAGCGACTGGCGGATCAGCACCACGCTTCCCTCCGGGGTCTCTGCGTCATCTGAGGGACACTACCGAGATATTCGGGCCCTCCCTGAAGAAACCACCACGGAAGGACCAGGTCATGAGGTGGAGCTGCTTTTTCTTGTCTTACTAGGAGTTGCTTGAACCTCCCTGGTTTTCAAACGTGTTTGTGTTTGTGTTACCGTAACATCAGTTAATTGGCAGCTCTGATTCAGTCGATCTGGGGTAGAACCAAGGTCCACGCGTTTTCCACCTGCAGTCCTAAGTGCGGACCTCACACCGCACTTTCCAAATCTCTGTTGGACTGACACACGGGGTTTCTCAGACATCAGTGGAAATTGTACCAAAGTACGTATTTGAACACTTCTGCCTTGGAATTACGCAAAAGCTGTTGAACGGAAGGTGAATTTCAGTCTTACTTTTGTTTCCCCCTTGAAAAACAATTTTATACAGTATCACTGTGCATTGAGCGCTCGCTGTGTGCCGGGAGCAGTGACAAGCATTTTTCAATTGTCTTATTTAATTCTCCTGGCAACCCTATGGAGCAGGAATTATCATTACCATTTAGTAGGTGAGAACAGAGCTCAGGAGTGGTGTGCTCAAGGCTGTGCAGACACAGGGCGGTCGAGGGAGGGTTCCTCCATTCTTCCTCTCTTGAAAATCCAAGGACTAAGGAAGTTGATATCTGTTTTCCACTCTGTTGTTAAATTTCATTCTTGTTAATGAATGTGCTTCCTCGTAAATAGGGGGCTGCACATTTTTGTCTTTCCCTGTTAGAAAGATTTTTTTTTTTAATGAGCAGAGAAAGATTCATCTTAGCTGAGAATAAAAAGAAGACGTACATGGAGAACGCAGGCTTGGCCCACAGGTTTGAGGGAAAGAAGCATAAACACAGCATCTCATCAACTGAGTAAAGCACCCTACACACAGGCCTGGGGGAAACAGGACACTGTCACTCTCCATACATGCCGGGGCAGAGCGAAAGGAGCACAGAGGAGATGAGCACCCTTCCAGCAAGCTCCTGCCTGGGAACAGGCCACACTTTCTGGCTTCTCAACCCTGCCGCGAACTTGGAACACATCGGGGCACGCGGCACAGTCCTCGGGGAAAGTCTTTTAAAATACTGACTATATGTGGGAACAAAGCAAAGCAGGGCCTCTGGACATAGGAAGAAAACGGTTACCTAAAATTACAGATTTGGGGCGTCCGTCAACTGGAAAGCTCTGTAAGGGAGCATCTAAGAGGGACCCGAGGCCAAAGCAGGGTGAGTGCCCAGGGACAGCATCTTTACAAGCAGCAGCAAAACACAAACACAGCGCGTGGCTACAGCAGAACTGAGGTCAGAAAAATCCACCAGCCTTGGGGCGCCTGGGGTCTCAGTCGATTAAGCATCTGACTTCAGCTCAGGCCATGAACTCGCGGTCTGTGGGTTCGAGCCCCGAGTGGGGCTCTGTGCTGATAGCTCAGAACCTGGAGCCTTCTTCGGATTCTGTGTCTCCCCCTCTCTGCCTCTCCCCTGTTCACACTCTATCTCTCTCTGTCTCTCAAAAATGAATAAAGGTAGGGGTGCCTAGGTGGCTCAGTCGGTTAAGTGGCCAACTTCGGTTCAGGTCATGATCTCACGGTTCGTGGGTTCACATCAGGCTCTGTGCTGACGGTTCAGAGCCTGGAGCTGCTTTGGAGTCTGTGTCTCCCTCTCTCTCTGCCTCTCCCCTGTTCACACTCTATCTCTCTCTGTCTCTCAAAAATGAATAAATGTAGGGGCGCCTGGGTGGCTCAGTCAGTTAAGTGGCCAACTTCGGCTCAGGTCATGATCTGGCGGTTCATGAGCTCGAGCCCCGCGACGGGCTCTGTGCTGACAGCTCGGAGCCTGGAGCTGCTTCGGATTCTGTGTCTCCCTCTCTCTCTGCTCCTCCCCCGCTCATGCTCCATCTCTCTTTCCTTCAAAAATACACATTAAAAAATTAAAAAAATATATTTTCAATTAACTTCTGTTTGGTGTTTAAAATGAATCCTAATAATAGCTCTTGGTTTGGGGCGCTTGGGTGGCTCAATCAGTTGAGCATCTGACTTCGACTCATGTCATGATCTCACGGTTCGTGAGTTCAAGCCCCGAATGAGGCTCTGCGCTGACAGCCCACTTGGGATTTTCTCTTTCCCTCTCTCTCTGATCCTCCCCTGTGTTGTCTTTCTCTCTCTCTCTCTCTCTCTCTCGCTCTCTCTCTCTGTCTCTCTCTCAAATAAAGAAACATTTTTTAAAAAAGGAAAATCCACCAGGCTCAAAACAACAGTAGCAAAGCACAGCCACCTCTAGGAACCAAATCCTGGGGCTCCAGCTTCAACACGACCCCTTCCAGACAGACATCGTTTTCACGTTTCTGTGCCACACGGCATGCAGGTCCAAATTGCATTCCCTTATTCTTTGCAAGCTACCTTAACACCTGAATTCATAGCACACTCTTCTCTCAGGACTTGTGAGATGTGAGCGAGAAAGGCAGTTAGGGCATCGCAGCCCAGGAAAGCCTCAGCTACGGGCTTCGTGCCTCACGAAGCAAATCAGAGAGTTACAATACTGGGATGTCCACCGGTGATGTTTTTAAATCCATACTGATCCGTAAAGGTACAGATATTCAGAGGCCTTGAGGCCACTTCTAAACATCACAACGCAAGGATATAAAGACACATCTCCCTTGGGGCGCCTGGGTGGCTCAGTCAGTTAAGCGTCCAACTTCAGCTCAGGCCATGAGCTCGCGGTCTGTGGGTTCGAGCCCCGAGTGGGGCTCTGTGCTGATAGCTCAGAAGCTAGAGCCTTCTTCGGATACTGTGTCTCCCTCTCTCTCTGCCTCTCCCCTGTTCACACTCTATCTCTCTCTGTCTCTCAAAAATGAATAAATGTAGGGGCGCCTCGGTGGCTCAGTCGGTTAAGTGTCCAACTTCGGCTCAGGTCATGATCTCGCAGACTGTGGGTTCGAGCCCCGTGTCGGTCTCTGTGCTGATAGCTCAGAGGCTGGAACCTGCTTCGGATTCTGTGTCTCCCTCTCTTTCTGCCCCTCCCCTGCTCACATTTTGTCGCTCTCTGTCTCTCAAAAAAAAAATAAACGTTAAAAACAAAAATTTAAACACACATCTCCCTGCATCACCACCCCTCATAGCAATCCTAACAATTTCTATTTTTTACATTTATATCCATATTTTACATTCATTTCACATGTGTCTTATCATGAAATGGCAAATATCCAAATGGCATGCATGTTTAAAGGATGCTCGCTTTGGAATATAATTTCACATTATTCTATCCTGGTGGGGAGTTTGCCAAAGCAGCCTGACTTCAGTTTCAACCATTAATGTTTTTTAGAGTCTGTTATGCCCACAGGAAGGTGTGTGATGCCATGCAAAGAAAATGAGCTGAGTAAAGCCCTGACCTCAAGGAATTTACACTTGACGCTGGATACCGTCTCTCCGTTGCCAGCCACTGTGGTCCAGTCGGGCGAGCGAGGCGGGGCCGGATTGAAAAGGCAGCGAGCAGTAACTCCCCAGTGGGTGGTACGCCTGCTCAGGTCTCTGCGACTCAGGACAGGAAACCCCAGGTGTGGGCAGCCGGTCGGGGAAGGTTTCTGTCACCAGGAAAATGTCAGCCACCCCCCTGCGTCCAGCCCTGCACCCTTCCGATCTCCCTCCTACTACAATACAAATCAGCTTTCCAAAACTCCCGTAAATATGTCATTTTCCTGTGTCAGATGTTTGCATCGTTTTCTGTTATCTACAGAGACCAGCTACTTCATGCCCTGCGAGGCCCTCCAGAGGGGGCCCTGGCCTTGCTTTTCCAAAAAATCCTCTGTCACTCCAGCGCACTCCCTTCGAGTGTCTGTGTTTCTGTAAATGCTCCTCCCCTGGCCTAGAGCACCATTCTTCCTCACCGCGGTCCTCCTCCTGAACTTCTACTCATCCCTCAGAACCCTCTCTGAAATCCTCTCTAGCTTTGAAAACAGTCTAACATGGCTCCTCCTCGGGGTCAGCACCAGGCCATGGACACGGTTTATATTTCAGCTGCAATGATTGTGTTTGCCTCCCCGTTCAGCCTGTTGAGGGGCGTGTGTGCGTGTGTGTACACTCATACACACACACACACACACACACACGCACACACGCCCCTCAACAGGCTGAACGGGGAGGCAAACACAATCATTGCAGCTGAAATATAAACCGTGTCCATGGCCTGTTGAGGGGCGTGTGTGCGTGTGTGTGTGTGTGTGTGTGTGTATGAGTGTACACACACGTTTCTCCCAGATATCCACCTGTCGGGCATGTGATAGATGTTCTAAGTGCCCAAAAATGTTTCTTGAATGAACACTGGTCAAGGAGGACTCTGAGAAAACCCTCGGAGGACGTAGAAAAGCTGAAGAAAGGAGAACATCCAGCTTCAAGACCAGCATGGATGCCAGAAACGTCCAAATTCTCTCCCAGAGCTCAGGGAGCAGAGACCGAGAGTGGGAAATAGACGAGCCTGATCTTAAGCAAAGGTGTGTGTGCGAAATACAGCGTTGGGAAGGTGAAGTTCGCCCCAGCACACCAGGTGGGCGTCACTGGGGACAACTGCACCGTCACAACCGGGAAGGCTGGACCCCGTGAAGAGAGACCATAGGACGCTGTGGTGGCACGCCTGAGTTTTGCCCAATGGAGAACGTTCCAGCAAGCTGTTTTCCGTACATGGAGGGCACGTCACGTGCACCACAGTGAAAGGTTGACGACAAAGCCAACACAATGTGCGTTCTGAACAAAAGGGGAAAATGTATGTACAATAAAATACGGCTCTCACCATCCTGATTACTCATCCCATCGCCGTTTCCACGCCGGACAATTTAATTTAATTTCCTTTCCAGGGTTGTCAAAACCTTTCATTATTTATTGGGCGGCCCTCCGGAGGTACTGTTGCAATGCATACATTTCCATATTGAACAATTTCGTTTTGACAGGGATGATGTTTGGATAGATGCTCTTTGTTTATAGAAAGATGCAGTGAGCGCGTGAGGGCACGGGAGGACAGGCGTGTGTGTTCTAAGAGGCAGTGTTATAAACTAGGGCACAGTACACCACGGTTACATGCACTTAGCTCTGACAAGGTGTTAGGAAGGCAATTTTTCCAACACAAAGTAATCGTCATGAGGCCATGGCTGGATCCAGAAAGCTAAAAACTAAACATCAAATTTATGCAGTGTATTTAAGGACTTTCATAACAGAAATTATTTACGTGTCAGGTACCCTCTATCCTAAGAGGACCTACTTAGAAAACTTTTCAAATGCATATTAGCTACTTGATAGACTGACTAGAACTGCCCTCTAGAAATTACTGTAGTCTATCATGTATACATGAGGCTTTGGGTCTTTTTAAAGAAGAAAATGTGTATTATGTTTTCAGTGGAGCAAAACAGCTTCCCTGAGCCCTCTTGGTTTATTCTATTAGTCCCTGTAAACCAACACATAGCCTTAGCTCCTTTACAAGGCATGGCCACAACCCTAGCACGAAATGTGATCAAACAAAACCGATCAGGTCTTGGACGTGGTCATTGGCAGTGGTTCAATACCACATCGCTTTGTGTTGAAAAGTTATTGTGACATTTGCCTAAGCAGCCAGTTTAACCTTCCTCTGCAGAATACCCCTAAGAGGGCACCTGACTTAAGTAGATGAGTTTGAGCCCCGTAGACTCCCTTCCTGTTTGCCTGGAAACACCAGAGAACCTAGGAAG
Source organism: Panthera uncia (assembly GCF_023721935.1). NCBI lineage: Eukaryota > Metazoa > Chordata > Mammalia > Carnivora > Felidae > Panthera > Panthera uncia. Next base: position 37,467,727 of record NW_026057579.1, read on the forward strand.
GATGGGAATAGACAGGTAAGAACAGAAAGGGAAACCCCTTTTTGGAAAGCGATCTTTGAATGAGTCCCTGACTGAGGGCTGGGGTGTGTGTGTGTGTGTGTGTGTGGCTGCAAGGGCGAGAATAACCAATGACCTCCCATCCACCACACACAGAAGCTAGAGCTCTTTTTAGTTGTTTAGAGTCATTCATTGGGCTTGGGGTTTCTTAAGACAAAGGTACAGAACTCCTGGCAGGTATCTTATGTGGAAGTAAATTTTCTAAAGATAAAGGCATACGTATAGATTTCTTATGTATAGATTTCTACCTTCCTGTTCCCATGGACCAATATAGGAATGTTTTCTTTTGCATGGATTTTGTTTTTCGAAATCAAGTTCTGAAACTGGCCCTCTGTGTCATTGAATTATGGAGCATAAACTGTATTTGACCGGATCTGGTCTAGGCGGTCTAGCTGTCGTGTCTGGAGAGCACTGGGGATTGAACAGGAGAACTGGCATTTCAGTATTTTGTGTAAAGGAATGTTTTTGTCTTGGGCTCTCTCGCTAGGTCTCCAGGGTCTCACGGTCTGCTGAGTATGATGCACACATTGCGGACACACTGGCTGGCACGGGCCTCCTGGCTCACATCCCGGAGCCTGGGTACCGCACCAAGGGGTGGAGGGACCCCGTGGTTAAGAGTATGTGTGTGGGCACCAAGACGGTCTAGATGCCCCCAGCTTCATTCAGCCCCTGCATGCCTTTGGGGAACTTCCTAATCGCTCCCAGTCTCATGGCTAAAAATCATGCCCGTCTCAGAGAGCAGAGAGGACACAGCCAAATGCATTCCAGGAGTACCAGCTCCCAGAGTCAGGCCTCCTGTGTGCTCAGCGAGTGGCTGTGGGCACCTGTGGAAGTCACGGCTTGGGGCCCCATCAGACCATAGAGGAGGGTGAAGCATGGACCTAACCCATCCACCTCTAGTGGGTTCTAATTCAGTCTCTGGTGAGAAGCAGGAAATCTCATCTCTTTCTTCCATAGGTTTTCTTATTTGAAGAATTCAGGGTTGCCACAGAGGAGAAGCTAACAAAATCCAGAATGGTATTCCCAAGCCTCATGGGTTATTCACGCCACTGTAATGCACACGACCGTGTGCATTCATACCTATCATTGTTTGCTAATAAAAAAGTAAAGCACCGTGTAATAAACTCAGTATAATAAACAGATGCCTGTTTTTGCCAGAAGTTCATCATGAATGGGTGTGTAACTATCGGTCTGATGTTCACCTGCAAAGGACCAGGTGTTGAATGACCTCTTTTTGCACAGAGCTTTGCTGTTAATCTTCTGGAGACATGTAGATATTTTCTTTGAATCAATTATATTATTTAAACCTACGCTAAGAAATATTAAGTGTCATGCATTGTGATATATAACAGCACGATGACTGAAATCTTGGATCTCGGAGGCAGACAGACATCATTTCCAGTTTAGACTCCACCGCTGACCAGCACCAGCTTCATTCACCAGCCTTCAGTTTCACTGTCTGTGAACTTGGAATTTCTACCCCGTGGGACAGAGTTATACACACAGCCCTTCACACGGCCCCTGGCAGACAGGAAGCACACACTGAATGGCGGCTACCAGTGTTACTCCGTCAGAAGTTAAATAATTAAAGTCAATATAAATGGAGAGGCAGCACTGGAAGGAGGTTACACACTCCCAGTACGACTTTCCAGTACATTTGAGGACATGTTTTTAACCAGAAAAAACATGGGGGAGATTTACAGAAAAGAAACAGAATGATAAAAGGCAATATATAACTTCTCACGTAAGTCAAACCGCCGTAGTTAACCAAAACAATTGCTAAACAATAGTGCATTAGGAAACAAAAGCAGGACAGACCCACCGTGGCGGCACTTAGCTACTAATTCAACCAAACGCCCATGTGGGTAAACCATGCTGTGCTGCCCATGACCTTCCTTAGTGCCTGCCTTTTGCTTTCTGCTTTTCCAGAAGGAAACCTGAAAGAGAAAGTGTTTGCCTTGACTCTTTCACTCCAGTATGTTTTCTCTGGGAGAAAAAACCTCTAATTTCATTAACTTGTGGTCATTCAAACCCGCTTGGATGCACTCGGCGCGCTGTGGCGAGACTCCAAGGTAAAAGCGTGTGCTGTGTCCCGGGGTTCTAAAGGCCCAGCTGTCTTCACTCTAAGTGTCACCCACTAAACCATTCACCCCTTCACTCCACCAACCAACCAGTATTTATTTGCAACAACTGTGGCCAAGCATCGGGGGAAATCACAAGGGACGAGATGGTAAGGACTCAGGTAAGGCACTGGGCACCGCTCCCCTCTAGAGAAGTGACAACACACTGCTTCCTACCTTTCCTGGGAGAGCCCAACGTGGGCACTTCTGTATCCACACTCCTCCCACTGAATCTCGAAATACTTTAACAAATGATATGCACCTGGTAAAGGAAGGAAGGATGGAGGGAGGGGGGAGAGAAGGAGGGAGGGAGGAAGGGAAGGGAAGGGAAGGGAAGGGAAGGGAAGGGAAGGGAGGGAAGGGAGGGAGGGGGAGGGAGGGAAGGAAGGAAGGAAGGAAGGAAGGAAGGAAGGAGGAAGGAAGAAAGAAGAAAGGATGGAGGGAGGGGGGAGAGAACGAGGGAGGGAGGGAGGGAAGGGAAGGGAAGGGAGGGAGGGAGGGAAGGGAAGGGAGGGAGGGAAGGAGGGAGGAAGGAAGGAGGGAGGGAGGGAGGGGGAGAGAAGGAGGGAGGGGGGAGACAGATAGGGAGGGAAGGAAGGAAGGAAGGGAGGTAGGAGGAAGAAGGAAGGAAGGTTGAAGGGAGGGGGAGGGAGGGAGGGAGAAAGGACACATTTCCTTTGAATTTCTTTAACGTACATGGGGCAACCTCAGGAATATTCTGCTAAACCTGAAATGAAACTAGCCTTTCAAATAGAGTCTTGACTGCTGGGACAAGACAGTAATACACGTGTTTGCCTTCCAGTTCCCCAAAGAAAATTGCTAAATAATCTGTTAAAAATTGCACACATCATACACACGGCATTGTATTGGTGCTCAACTTTATAGAGTAAACTGCACGTGTAAAATTATAGCAAACAGGAAATTCCTGGTCCTGGCTGTTCCCTCACAGAAAGGAGCCTGCAGAGGCTGGTGAGGACCAGAGGCCATTGGAAAGTCCCTGTTCTGGAGACACTTGGGAGGACAGAGGATGGAGAAGCCCATGAACGTGGGTGCATGGGTAAAGGCAGCACTGTTTTTTGATGAGGCTGATCCAGGGGAGGGGAGATGAGACAGCTTACAGAACTGCGGCAAGTGTGATGAAGAAAACTAGCCAAATCTTTAGCCAACGTGAACCAGCCAGAGAAAGCTTCAAGGATCAAAAAACTGGTGATATGGGGGGATTGCCGCACAACAAAATGCCAAGTCACAATGCCTCGTGTTCGTTTAATTCCTGTAACTCTGTGGGCAGCTCTTTGTCCCATGTTTCTGTTTTCCCAGACGGCTGGGGATGCGGGATGGGCCGGCCAGTGCTGGCTCATCAAACTAACTGACCATGGAGCGGCCAAGGTCTCTCCCTAAAGCGTTCTGCAGCCACGAACAGGAAGCCGTGTGAAGCAGGAGGGAGGCTCTGCAGTAAAAAAGAGGGATGGTCTGAGCCTTGCCCCGGAGTTTCTGTGTGGCCTCAGACATCTCACTGACCTAGCTGGGCTTCTGTTTCCTGTCCATCCCTACGAGGAGGTGGCTATAAAGACCCTCACTGCAATTACTTGAGTAGAGAATGCTAGTCCTGGCCTCGCATCTCAGGTATAAGAGATCTCTCTCATGATTTTCTTTAAATCATCTACATTCTGACTTTTACCGCCACCCCAGTGAGGGAGCCAATGTTTAACCTGTTGTCATCAGATGATCCTCCTTTCGATCTTGTCCCCAGCGTCCTCCATAGTGCCCAGGCATCCCAGCCAGCCCCGGTTACCATCGAGATAGATGCTTGTGTCCCAAGCAGTGTGGACTCCCGGGTTGGTCTCTGACTCTGTGCCGTGCTTTAGTACAGGGAATTGGACAAGTCAAAGAGTTCTATTCCCAGGGTCTTCCCTTTTCAGTTGCCACAAGCAGTAGTGCCCATTGAGGCTGCCACCATCCCAGGTGACACCACCAAAAGGCCTAGAGAGAAAGGTCTCTCTCCAAGTCCCAATCTAAATCCACCACTATCCCTGTCCAGCCTGGACAAAGAGCCTCTCTCCCTCCAGGACCCACATATGCCCTTGTGGAGGGTAAGTTTAGATTGTCACAAATAACAGGCGATAAAGTGTTTTGTGGACAGAGTGCACTGGGGCCCCAGGGTGGACATGAGCAGAGGCAGGTGGTCACAGGTGGCCACTTCCTTCAGAGAGGAACAGGGACAATACTCAGGAAGGACAAAGGCAAGCTGTGTGTCAACAAATGAGTCCCCCACACCTAAACTCCTCAAGCACAGACCAGTTCGTTAATTCCAGAAATACACCAAGAAAGGAGACAAGTCACATGTCAGGGAATAACCCTGACATCACAGTCCAATGGAAACCACCCACGAGGTGCACGGTCCAGCCACCAATACCCACAAAGTGAATGTACTGTTCCTCCCATCTTTGCTAAGAAGCTAACTGTGCCCTGTTTCATGAAAGGATCAGGAGCTTAAAAGGGATTCTTTTAAACAGCCTATAACGGAGGGCAAAAACTGGGAAGGCATTAAAAAATTCAGCTATACAATCACTATTTTGCTGTGAGGTTTCCCTGATGAAGACAAGTCCAAGGATGTATAAAATTATATAAATGTAGTATCTTCTGCAGTTTCGAATGTGACCATCGGCAAGAAACATCAATGTGCTAAACCGTTTCCTAGCACATACATGCACATGTTGCTGTGCCTGTAGAAGTTGTGTTGCTGTTGCTGTGTGACAAAGCCGTCTGAAAACTTAGTGGCCTCAAACAATGATGGTTTTACCTTCCTCAATCCTGTGGGTTGGCTGCATCCCCAGCAACAGGCTCTTCTCTTTCATTCGGCATCAGCAACGGCCCGGCGACCGCCCCGGGTCTAGGATGTCTGAAATGGCCCAGCCGTTCACCTAGAGCCTGGGCAGGCCTGGCCAAAAGAGGACACCCTCCCTCTCTTCCCACAGAATCCCACAGCCCTCCTCTCTATGGGGCCTTCCTACAGCTCTTAAATGGCGACTCGGGGCTTCCAACAGCTCAGAAGCAGAAACTGCCCAGACTCCTTCGGGCTCCCGTCCTGACACCTGTGCAGAGGTGCACAGGTGCCACACCTAGGGCATCTTCTGTTTGCTAAAGCAAGACCCTGCTTCAACATGGAAGAGCGGTACAGAGGGATGTGGAGGCCAGGGTCACCAGGGACATCTCTGGAGACCAGCTACCAGGAGTACAACGGGAAATGACATGATTTTCCTGATCAGCCCTCAAGGGCAAGATTACTAAAGAACTGAATTATCAGCACCTATTAAAGAAAAACCCTACCAGGCCACCAAGGAAAGACACAGAAACATGGCTCCCACTTCTGGTCGCATTCTACTTAGCACAGAAGCCGCATCTCGTGAGAGAAAATAAGCTGTATTTTAAGGAACTATCCCATCCTGATAAGAGTGCAGCTCTGATAAACGCACAAGGCTCACTCGGGACAGAGGAAGGAACATTCTATCTAGCACCTCAGGAGTGTTCTTGGTTTTTAATGAGAATGCACTCAGCAAGCCTTCGGTGGTGTTAAACGTACCTCACCTTGTTACCTACTAAGTAAAAAGGCACCGTGTGGGATTTAGCAGCGTTTTTCTCAGCGAACCAGGGATGCTGGCGCCACACCAACCACACCGTTGGCTGCAATTGTGCTGTCCTTCTCACCGGCTATTTCCCACGCCCCCTTCCACCCTGCTCCACCCCGCCGAGGGCCAGGTACTGAAGCCAACGCATAAAACATAGTAGCGAAATCTGTATGTGAACAGTGTGTCTTAATCGCTGGAATAATTTTGCCAAACAGCGATATTCAAAAATCCTACCGGGAAATTAAGGAAGTTTTGGAGCACAAAGCTTTACACTATGGACAGACACCCTTTTCTCTCTCCTTGATACACACAGCTTCATGTCTTAAACGGGCTCTTCTGTCAGATGCTGAGAGCACTGTGGGGTCTCCCGGTCACGGTGGGGAGAAGAAGGGAGCGCAGCCTGGAAGCACATGTCTCTCCCTCCTGTGTCCACGGCACACCTCCTCCAAGCGCCGTCCCACTCGGTCCATCCCCGGACCTACAGCCCCAGTGCCCATCCTTGCACGCCTGCTAATCATGCCACACACACACACGCACCTCCACCCAAAGCTCGCTGTCCTGAGACCCATGCAGGTCTCTCCAGATGTGCCATCCAGCTGTGTGACACGGCCATGGCCACCTCTCAGGTCACCTGGAGGCCAGCATCTCCCGCCAGACTCATGTTCTTCCCAGCTTTCCTCCTTCCCTGTCTTTCCAACCTCACCCCATGGCAACAGCATCTGTCCACACCCGCTAGGAACTCACTGATGGGAAAGCCGGTTCTATTCTTTGCTAAATGAGTCATTTGTGGGAAGGTGCAGCATTTACCTCTTAGAGTCTGAGAAGTGGAAATAACACGCAAGATCCCAGCACAGGGCTTGGCTCAGGGTAAGGACACAAGAAAGATTATCCATTACGTAAACTTGCCAGTTAGTCCTTATTCTAAAATTGTTTTAATGTTTATTCATTTTGGAGAGACAGAGAGAGACCGAGCACAAGGGGGCAAGGAGCAGAGAGAGAGGAAGACACAGAATCCAAAGCAGGCTCCGGGTCCCAAGCTGTCAGCACAGAACCTGACGCGGGGCTTGAACTCACCAACCGCGAGATCATGACCTGAGCCGAAATCGGATGCTCAACCGACTGAGCCACTTAGGCACTGCAACTAGTCGTTATTCTAAATACCCCATTCTTGAATCTACCTTACCATTAAATGTCTACTAAGCTAAACAGCATTGAAAGGAAAATGTGGAAAATTTTCAAAATTAAATTAAAAAGCAACCATAAGAAGACAACTTTCACACACACACACACACACCGTATATATGTGTATATATATAAAGGCACAATAATATATATATTAGCCAGTTAAAGGAACCAGATGGACAATTTACAGAGGATATTTTTAACTATATGCAGAAATGACAGTGTGAGGGGGCTATGTCCTCTCCAACATTTTCCAAAACAGGAAACGCTGTCAACAAAATGAGAAGGGGAAATAAAGAAAATGCAATATTATTGTGGAAATGGTCAGTTTATGGTTCCTTGGCTTTTCATGTAAGTTTGGAGAAATTACCAGCATGTTGGCGAAAATGTGTAACAGCAGGGAACAAACCTGAGCCATGCTGCTTGTGTACTTCTGACAACATAATATTTCAGGGGGCAAAGGGGACATTTCAGCCACTTTGGGGAAAATGCAATTACCGTGACAGTCTTCAGTACCCCCCTGCAATCACCGTGCTCGTGTCTTTCAGCCATGACCGTGAGCGGGCGCGGGGGGGGGGGGGGGGGGGGCACCTGGTCGTGCCCCTAAAGGACAACACATTTCTTTGCAAAACTTAAAGAAACACTAGCAGCTTTAAGTCTAAATCATCGGATCAGTTACCAAAGAATTTACATTTTCAAAATAACAAGTTGGGAACTCTGCAGATCAACTGACCTACAGCCTCGAAATGTCTGTCATGAGAGACAAGGAGCTGAGGCGCTGTTCTAGATTAACAGAGAGCAGAGACATGAGGGCTCGTGCAGGGCATGTACTTGATGGGATCATTTGAGGATCAGCCTGAAGGACATTATTGGATCGACTGGGGAAATACATTAAACAGTTGCATTACAGCAGTGCTAAGTCTCCCAAGTATAATGGAATAATATTCTCCCCAAAAGATGTTCAAATGCTAACCCTCAGAACCTGTGAATGTGCTGGATTGCACAGCAGGGGGAACGAAGGCTACAGATGCCATCTCAACTGACGTGAACGTGGGCTGCTTTCCTGGACCAGCCAGGTGGATCCAGTGTAGTCCCGGGAGACTCGGTGCCAGAGTGATGTGCTTCGGGAAGGACTCCATCAGCCATTGATGGCTTTGAAGATGACAGGGCCCACGAGCCGAGGGGTGCAGGCTCGCTCCAGAAGCTAGAAAGGCAAAGACGTGGATTCCCTCCTGGAGCCTCTAGGCAGAGCGCAGCTCAAATGACAGAGTGATTTGAGTCCAGTGAGACCCATTTCAGACTTCTGATATCCAGATCTGCAAGGTAATACGTTTGTGTTGCTTTAAACCACCTACCATGTGGCTAGTTGTTACACAGCAGCAGAAGAAACCAATACAGCAGGCATAAGAATTCGGCTGAAATTATGGAGAAGAATGTTCTTGTCTTGGGAAGTATATACGGAAGTATCTAGGACTAAGATGTCACGCTGTCTACAACCATCTCACAAGTATATCAGCAAAAACAAAAAAGGAGGGGAGTGGGGGATCAGACACTAATATGATGATACGAGCAATCTCCTCCTCAATCTCCTGATCAATCTCCATGAAGAATGTGCGTGTTCATTATACCACCAACTTTCCCGAGAGGGTTTACGATTTTTCGGAATTCAAGTTCTCGGAATGAAAAGAGAAGAAAGAAAAGGGAAGGTTGTGAGATCGTGTCAGAGTTCAGAGTCGGAGTTGGACGAAGCGTTCTAATCCATTAGCAAAGTCTACCATCGGCAACTCCCACTGTGTATTGGGACATCCCAGATAGTCCACGGCAGGGAGGTGAGGAGACAACCCCAGGTCCCCTCCAACCGCCCCCGCTCCCCAGCAGAAATCAGCAGTTTTATTGTCTGGAGTGTGTGGGTGGGGGGGGCCAGGTCAACTGAAGGTAGATACACCATTCAGACAACAGGGGTCAAGTGAAAGCTTGCTTCTGCACGTCTGGTCAGTCTCCACTTCCCCACGGGGCCCCTGGAACCCCGGCAGCTGACTCACACGCTCTGGGTGGGAGACTGGCCGAGTCTGCTCTGGGGAGTCTCGGCAGCCGCGAGGGAAGACGTCACTGCACTGCTGGTGGGGTCCCCCCCAAACTGGCCGTGGAGACCACCCTGCAGGAAAGACCACCCAGGAGCCCACAGCTTTCAATCATGGTCTTAGTGCAGCACTCTGCGGTATGAGTCGTCGTCTGACATTTGAGAAGTATTTTAATATGAAAGACACAGTCCAAAATAATACACTTTGTTTTGCAAACATTCAAAACATCCCCTAGGATTTTATTAACAGTGTCAGAGAACGGGAAAGGGTAGCACATCCATACAACAAACTACTAAAGAAATTTTAAAAAGGGGGGGAAGGATATGTGGAGAACAAAATATTTGGAGAACAAAAATGTTTTGAAAACAAAAACAACTTTTGGAAACTGATATTATGAGAGCAGAAAATTTTTAAATTCAGTGACATAGTTGCGAGACGGAGTGGAGAAAACTTTACAACAGAGGAGTCTCCGGGGCTTCCCGGTTTCCTGTTTCCATGGTGACCAGTCACCTTCTTGGCCTATTTCAACGTGACCACGGTCTAAATGCTCTGCCCTGGGGGCTGACCAGGGTCACTGGCTGGGGAATCCGTGTTCCAGAAACGCTGTCCCAGCTTCAGCCAGTGCAAGATGCATGAGGCCACATAGGGGCCAAGCTCAAGGGGACAGAAGAAGTCTGAAACCAGACCCAGAGTCTGGCAGGAGGAGAAAGGTGATATCAAAGGAGGGGCTCTGGGGAGGCAGGTGCAAAGCCGAGGTGGGTGGCACCAGCTGACCCTGGGGCAGAGTGGGGACAGCTTACTCGGTGTCTCTCCCATGTCTTTGTCTGTCTCTGACCTGATCCATTCCATTTTGGTTTTTAGGTATAACCACCAAAAGTCAACCTGATTCAGCCACGTTCATCCCAACACCATAGGACATTTTTAAAATAAATTCTCTGAAAGCAGAGAATCGTAAATGTTTTGATGAACAAACATGTCTTCATTCCAACTTCACTGCAAGAAAAGTTGGCTCTCTGGGACTCTTCGTACAGGACCCAGTTTCCCTTTCCACTGATACCTGCTCAAAAATACACACGCTGCTTCAGTTCACAGCGAGCGTTTCTACTGGGCCCTTGGAAGTCTAGTCGCTGCAGCCAGAAGTGAAGTGGCCAGCCACGATCCTCGCCTGCGGGATGCATTCCACCGTCCATCCACTCGTGGTAACTAACATTGCATTTCATAGGGACCTATCACTAATAAGCGTCGTATTCCCATTCCATAATTATTTTCCAATTAAAAACCATTTTTTAATTCATCAAATTTGCAAGGAATCACAACGTTCACATCAAGTACATGCCCGTAGCAATTTTCCTAATTGCAGAAGTCATCACAGCATCAAAGCTAAAATTTCCATTACTTTACAACCAATGTTTAAATTTCATTTATTTGCTGACGTTTCCTACACAGTCTCTGGTCGTAGGCACCGATGCCCAAGAGGGGCTCTGCTAGCAGGCGACGTTTTGAAAATCCCTCTCTGACCGTCAGCCTGCCCGTGAACCACAAGGGCTGAACAAGGGTTTATTGGCGTTCCACTCCGATTCTGGTGCCCAGCCTTTCTCCTGCTTCCCCTTCCCCAAGTTTTCCAAGTGTTCCCAAGTTTCTCTGATGTTAGGGCACAGAATGCTCGAGTGTGAGAAGTAATGTCTCACAGGAGTCTGATTTGCTATAGAAAAGCCTCCCACATGGAAGAGACAGAGAGAGCAGGTGCCCACGCGGGGCGGCCCCCGTGCTCACCCCCGTCCCGGGTTGCCAGAGCACAAACAGAAGTACGGGGCATCTCTTGGGGGACGGGCTGAAAATTACTCCCTGTTGGTCGGTCTGACATTTAAACTTAACTGGGTGCCTACGTTTCACCCAGACCAAAATCCTGGCCGTTAAAATCAGTGCGGGCACACCAGCTTCCGGCCACGAGAGGGTAACAGCGTCCAGACCTACACTTGGCCGTAGACAGCCAGAACCCTGGGCAAAAGTGAAGGTGCGGTTCCTGACGTTGGATGAACGCAGGACGGCGTTCCCTGCGGGGGAGCAATCCACGGGAAGGGCACCCCGGGAAGGCCCAGCAGCCAGGCGGGAGGACAGGCGAAGAGATCGCAAGCCAAGCCAATCCGAGTGGTGGGGCCGAGGGTCCGGGCCGAGCTGTGGCCAGCCCTGATTCCTGCTGTCACGGTACTTGCCGGGGCCCCTCGACCCAGCTCCCTGACAGCTCCTCCTACTGTCAGTGCCGGCCCACAGAGTCCCCACCGCTGCACGCCTAGGGAACCTGGTGGCCTCTCAGCCGGCCACCTATGGCCTCGGTGCCTGGCGTGGCCTCGGGGCCCTCCCGGGGGATGTGATCTTAGGTGAGCTACCAAATCACATTCCTTCCGTGACACCCGCTCCTAAGTCTGCTCAGCCCGCCCTCCCACAAGGGGGTTCTCATACATGGAGTTTCCTCCCGGTCCCGCCCAACCTCCTTGCGTCTAGTGCGTCCTCCGTGCCTTATGCATCACAATCCTAGACGGGTGAGGTCCCCCTGCTTCTCGCAAGCTTTGACCCACCACTGTGTTCGCGTCCCACCGGGGAGAATCAGTCACTCAGCTCAGCCGGTTATGCTGTCTGCTGAGACACACAGTCGGGCCTGGCAGGCCAGATGCTCAGGACATCGCTGCTCTCTAGAGAAGGGAGAACACGAATCTGGCGGGCAGCCAGCCGCCACGGCTTTGCATTCTTGAAACCCCTCACCCCTGTCCCTGATTTTGCACCTTGCACTGGGTTCTGGATTTTACTTCCTAAATAGCTCTTGAATTGGTCACCTCTTCTCCTCCAGCACCAACTCTTACCTGTGCTATTATGATGTTTCTAGAACAGTCTCTCCTCCTCTCTTTGTATTCTCTTCAGGCTGCAGCTAGAGGATCTTTCTAGAACACAAAATGGGCTTATCCTCTCCTGCTTCTCATCACCCTCTGGGTAGAGACCAAACTCAAACCTACACAGCATGGCCCCTCTCTGACCTCAGCATCACCCCGTCCCCACCACACGTGGCCTTCTTTCACCCCTCATCCCTGTGCGCCACCCCCGCCCGGGCTCCACACCCTTCCTTCCCTCTGGGATGACCTTCACGGCCGACTCTCCTTCATCCTTCAGATCCCGAGCCCAAGCCAAGCCTCGCGGACCTCTGCTCCCAGGTAAATCCGCTCTTACACACTCCGGTAGCCCCACGAAGCTCTCCCCACGCCATTCGCACTCCTGCATTTCTTTGTTTAATGGCTTGATGAATGTCTGTCTAGAGTATGAACTTGAATAAGGGCAGGAGTCCCTTTATTTTTGCAGCGACTGTCACAGTGAAAGTTTCATGGGTATTTGGGGAAGAAACAGAAGAGACAGTGAGAAGAGAAGGCAGAAGCGAGTGGTGGAGAGAGAGCAGGATGAAAGGAAGGAGGGGAGCAAGGAAGGGGAAGAAGGGGGAAGGACAGACTTCCCAGAAAGACTCACACACGAGCCCGACAGTCACTTCTCGCACCTCTTAGGTGAGGACGGTGCACGTGGGAGGGCGAATGGGAAACTGAGGAACAGGACGCCCAACTCTTCCGGGGAAGAAGCTGTCAGAGGAGAACACTGGAAATGACCCAGGCCATACAGTCACAATGTGGTGCACATGTGTCACCTTCCGGGACCCCCTGGGCCACCGGTGTTTAGTTGGGAGCTGGCAGGAGCAAAAGTCAGCGGGGAACAAGGACATCCTGGCAGGAGTCAGGAGCCGGCACCTGCTCATCTCCACCAAGAGTCTCTTACGGGTCAGGCACGCTCCTGAGTACTCAGGTGAGTACTTGGGATCCGTGAGTTTTTAAAAAGCAGAGCAGAGTTTTTCTGTGGTGAGTTCACATTCCAGTAGAAGTGGGCCTAGCGCTTTCTCCTCGAACAGATGGGAATTAGTCACTTTCGCAGGTCACTGGACAGACTGGGCTTACGGGTGGCCAGCAGACCCCAGTCTCAGGGTTGGGACTGTGTCCTCCTTCCACAAACAGGCTTGAGCATCTGACTTCAGCTCAGGCCATGATCTCACAGCCCATGAGTTCGAGCCCCACATCAGGCTCTGTGCTGACAGCTCAGAGCCTGGAGCCTGCTTTGGATTCTGTGTCTCTGTGTGTCTGTCTCTTCCTCTCTCCCTCTCTCCCTCTCTCCCTCTCCCCCTCTCTCCCTCTCCCCCTCCCCCCTCCCTCTCTCCCTCTCCCTCTCTCAAAAATAAAAATTAAAACAAAATTTAAAGAATGCTGAATGACAAAATGGTATTAGCAAATAAGTCATCAAACCACAGCTACACGAGCAAAACTGAGGAGGTGAAAACAGTTTTACGTGTGGGGTCTACTCTTTCCAAGGGAAGCCCGCTCACCCTGCTGGGCTAACCTGCCCCCATTCTAGTAAGTTCTCAGAGAGCCCAGCCAAGCCTTGTCATCCCTATGTCCATAGCACCTGATGCACTGCCTGGTCCCAGGTGTTGGACCCAGAGAGTAAAGAAACTGGATAATCGCAAACACACCCGTGCTATTGATTCTGGAAAGCTGACTCTTTCCTGTCCACACTCATGATTATGGAAGCCCTGGAGATAACCTGACTGTGCTTCGTTAAAAACACCAGTACTGAAGAAGAAACTAGTGGGTGGTACAAATGGAGAAGAATTACCAGAATTGATTTATGGAGGAATGTTCGTAGTGGCAGATACTGCCAGAGTGCCTGCGTTCAGAGGTTCACGGTCATTTCCATTACAAGCGGAGGTCCCTAAGTGCCTAATATGGTAAGAGTTATGTAAAGGAAAAAAGTCCTATCTTCTTCTCAGAATCATGCCATTTGGGTCTAGAGGAAGAGAGAACCTGTTCAGGAATGCATAAATATGAAACTACGTGTATGCATCACGCCGACATAAACAAATTACAGAACAGAATTGCTACGGTAAGATAATGCGTCTTCTGGAAGGAGCCAAGATGGCGGAACAGCATGGAAGCTTTTTGTGTGTCTCGCGTCCACAAAATACAGCCAGACCAACACTGAACCATCCTACACACCTAGAACACTGATCGGAGGATGAACACTACCATCTGCACAACCTGAACCACAGAATTCAGCAGGTACGCGGCGCAGACGAGTGAACTTGGGGAGCGGGAAGCCGCAGGAAGGGAGGTGCTTTTGCGGGGGGAGAGAGGACGGAGACTGGCGGAGGGGGGGCGGGGAGAATACGGGAAAAGCACGTCTCCCCCTCCCCAAAAGGAGCGGGAGAGAAAGTGGAAAATGGGAACCGGCCGCAGGGACTAAAGGAGAAAGGAGAGGGTTTAAATCCCATTAAGACCGTAAAGGAGGGGAGCGCAAGGCTGCACCTCCGCAGCTCCCTACCTGGCGGTGCTCCGGTGGGAAGGGCGAATCCCCAGGAACAGAGTGGGGTCGGGAGGCGCTCGGGCCACACGGGGCAAGGCGGTTCCGCTGCCGGAAGGACATTTGGCGGAGACTGTTGAAGCCACCTGGTCCCGGCAGACCCCGGAAGGCGGCCACGTTCGCTGGTGCTGTAACAAGGTGGTTGAGGGTGAGGCCTGGGGCCAGACGTGTGTTGCGATTTTCCACCAACCCTGAGACGCTGATGCTACCCTGTCTCGCCAACTTTTTCTGGCCTCGGGCCGCAGTCTCGGGGCACCGGCAACAGCAGCAGGGTCCAGCGGGCGTTCCTGGCTGCGGCCGACATTCGGCCGTTGCTCCTTCGGCCAGCGCTCAGGGAGACCCTCCCGCGGAGGGGCGGAGCGGGTCAAGGCCTCAGTCCTTCGGGAGTAAGGGGCCGGGGAAAACAGCCGCGTCTGAGGCAAAACTCGGGAGCGAGGTACGGCCTGGGGCCTGGTCACGGAGAGTGGAAAAGCGGGGAGCGGACGAGAGCTGGAGACGGAGGACCGGTGCGCCATTGCCGATCCGGGAGAACAGACCGGGTAGCTGGGTGACGCCATTTTGACCGCTCCCGCGCAGGCGCAGACGCACCTTCCACCGCTGTAACACTCCACGCCAGGAGGCTAGCAGCGCCATCTAGTGGACAGCGGAGCCGTTACACTGAGCCCCGGCCAACTGGGCCAACCTCGCTCTTCAAGAACACAAGTCTCCCCGCCGGCTTGGTTTATGGACTATCAGGCGCTACATAGACTGACTTCTAGAGAAAATGAAGTGATTTCAGTCCTACTTCAATCTGTTAGCGGGTCCATCTATTCAATTTTCTTTCTTTCTTTTTCTCTTTTACACTTCTTTCCTTTTTCTTGAATAAAGAAAAAAATTCATTTTTATTTTCAATTTTTATTAAAAATATTTTTCTTTCATTTTGTACTGTATTTTTTGCTTTTATGTAAATTTTTTCAAATTCTATTTTACTTCCATCATTTTATTTTACTCTACTACAGTGTATTCACCTTTTCAAATTTTCAAATGATTTCCTTTTTTTTCTTTTTCTTTTTTCTTTTTCATTTCTTTTTCTTGAATCCAGAAAGAGAAAAACTTGGTTTTTACTTTCAATTTCTATTAACAATATTTTTATTTAATTTTTACTACATTTTTTTGCTTTTATGTAAATTTTTTAAAATTCCATTTTACTTCCATCATTTTATTTTAGTCTACTTCAGTGTATTCATTTTTCCAAATACTCGAAGGATTTCCTTTTTTTTTCTTTTTTTTCTTTCTTTTTCTTTCTTTCTCTTTTTCATTTCTTTTCTTTTTCTTGAATGCAGAAAGAGAAAAACTTCATTTTTACTTTCACTTAATATTAAAAATATTTTTATTTAATTTTTTACTGTATTTTTTGCTTTTATGTAAATTTTTATCAAATTCTATTTAACTTCCATCATTTTATTTTAGTCTACTACAGTGTATTCACTTTTTCAAATTTTCAAATGATTTCCTTTTTTTCTTTATCTTTTTTCCCTTTTTTGTTTCTTTTCTTCTTGAATACAGAAAAAGAAACAATTCATGTTTATTTTTAATTTTTATTAAAAATATTTTTCTTTAATTTTTTTCCACTATATTCTTTACTTTTGTGTATATTTTTTCAAATTCTATTTTACCCCCATCACCTCATTTTAGTCTACATCAGTGTATTCATTTTTTCAAATTCTCAAAGGATTTCCTTTTTTTTTCTCCCCCCCCTTTTTTTCCTCTAATCTGTCAAACCACTTTCAACACCCAGACCAAAACACACCTAGGATCTAGCATCATCTATTCGATTTGTGTGTGTGTGTTTAATTTTTAATTTTAATATATTTTTAATTTTAATTTTTTAATTTCAATTTTTCTACCTCATTAATTCCTTTTCTCCCTTCAAAATTACAAAACAAAGGAATTCACCCCAAAAGAAAAAGCACGAAGAAACGACAGCCAGGGATTTAACCAACACAGATACAAGCAAGATGTCTGAACCAGAATTTAGAATCACAACAATAAGAATACTAGCTGGAGTCGAAAATAGATTAGAATCCCTTTCTGCAGAGATAAAAGAAGTAAAAAATAGCCAGAATGAAATTAAAAATGCTATAACTGAGCTGCAATCATGGATGGATGCCGTGGTGGCAAGGATGGATGAGGCAGAAGAGAGAATCAGCAATATAGAGGACAAACTTATAGAGAATAATGAAGCAGGAAAAAAGAGGGAGATTAAGGAAAAAGAGCACGATTTAAGAGTTAGACAAATCAGTGACTCATTAAAAAGGAAAAACATCAGAATCATAGGGGTCCCAGAAGAGGAAGAGAGAGAAATAAGGGTAGAAGGGCTATGTGAGCAAATCACAGTAGAAAACTTTACTAACCTGGGGAAAGACTCAGACATCAAAATTCAGGAAGCACAGAGGACTCCCATTAGAATCAAAAAAAAAAAAAAAAAAGGCATATCATACTCAAATTCAGAAAATACTCAGGCAAGGAGAGAATCGTGAAAGCAGCAAGGGGAAAAAAAAGTCCCTAAACTACAAGGGAAGACAGATCAGTTTTCCAGCAGACCTATCCACAGAAACTTGGCAGGCCAGAAAGGAGTGGCAGGATATATTCAGTGTGCTGAATCAGAAGAATATGCAGCCAAGAATTCTTTATCCAGCAAGGCTGTCATTCAAAATGGAAGGAGAGATAAAGTTTCCCAGACAAACAAAAATTAAAGGAATTTGTGGCCACTAAAGCAGCCCTGCAAGAAATTTTAAGGGGGACTCTATAAAGGGAGAAAAGATGAAAATATATATATATAAATAAATAAATAAATAAATAAATACCAAAAGCAACAAAAGATTAGAAAGGACCAGAGAACACCACCAGAAACTCCAACTCTACAAGCATCATAATGGCAATAAATTCATATCTTTCAGTACTCACTCTAAACGTCAATGGACTCAATGCTCCTAACAAAAGACAGGGTAACAGAATGGACAGAAAACAAGATCCATCTCTATGCTGTTTACAAGAGACCCACTTTAGACCTAAAGACACCTTCAGATTGAAAATAAGGGGATGGAGAACCATCTATCATGCTAATGGTCAACAAAAGAAAGCCGGAGTAGCCATACTTATATCAGACAATCTAGACTTTAAAATAAAGACTGTATCAAGAGATGCAGAAGGCCATTATATCATAATCAAGGGGTCTATGGACCAAGAAGACCTAATAATTGTAAACATTTATGCGCCAAATGTGAGAGCACCCAAATATATAAATTAATCATAAACATAAACTCATCAATAAGAATACCATAATAGATGGAGACTTCAACACCCCACTGACAACAACGAACAGATCATCAAATCAAAAAATCAACAAGGAAACAATGGCTTTGAATGACACACTGGACCAGATAGACTTAACAGATATATACAGAACATTTCATCCTAAAGTAGCAGAATATACATGCTTCTCCAGTGCACATGGAACATTCTCCAGAATAGATCACATACTGGGACACAAACCAGCCCTAAGTAAGTACAAAAAGATCAAGATCATACCATGCATATTTTCAGACCACAACACTATGAAACTCAAAATCAACCACAAGAAAAAATTTGGAAACGAACAAATACTTGGAGACTAAAGAACATCCTACTAAAGAATGAATGGGCTAACCAAGAGGTTAAAGAGGAAATTAAAAAGTATATGGAAGTCAATGAAAATGATAACACCACAACCCAAAACCTCTGGGACGCAGCAAAGGCGGTCATAAGAGGAAAGTATGTAGCAATCCAGGCCTTCCTAAAGAAGGAAGAAAGATTTCAGATACACAACCTAGCCTTATGGCTTAAGGAGCTGAAAAAAGAACAGCAAATAAAACCCAAAACCAACAGAAGACAGGAAATAATAAAGATTAGAGCAGAAATTAATGCTATTGAAACCAAAAAATCAGTAGAACAGATCAATGAAACCAGAAGCTGGTTCTTTGAAAGAATTAACAAAATTAATAAACCACTAGCCAGTTTGATCAAAAAGAAACAGGGAAGGACCCAAATAAATAAAATCAAGAATGAAAGAGGAGAGATCACAACCAACACAGCAGAGATAAAAACAATAACAAAAGAATATTATGAGCAATTATATGCCAATAAAATGGGCAATCTGGAAGAAATGGACAAATTCCTAGAAACGTATACACTACCAAAACTGAATCAGGAAGAAATACAAAATTTGAACAGACCCATAACCAGTAAGGAAATCGAATTAGTAATCAAAAATCTGCAAAAAAACAAGAGTCCAGGGCCAGAAGGCTTTCCAGGGGAATTCTACCAAACATTTAAGGAAGAGTTAACACCTATTCTCTTGAAGCTGTTCCAAAAAATAGAAATGGAAAGAAAACTTCCAAACTCTTTCTATGAAGCCAGCATTACCTTGATTCCAAAGCCAGACAGAGACCCCACTAAAAAGGAGAACTACAGACCAATTTCCCTGATGAACATGGATGCAAAAATCCTCAACAAGATATTAGTCAACCGGCTCCAACAATACATTAAAAAAATTATTCACCAGGACCAAGTGGGATTTACACCTGGGATGCAGGGCTGGTTCAATATCCGCAAAACAATTAACTTGATTCATCACATCAATAAAAGAAAGGACAAGAACCATATGATCCTTTCAATAGATACAGAGAAAGCATTTGACAAAATACAGCATCCTTTCTTGATAAAAACCCTCAAGAAAGTAGGGATAGAAAGAGCATACCTCCAGCTCATAAAAGCCATATATGAACGACCCAACACTAATATCATCCTCAATGGGGAAAAACTGAGAGCTTTCCCCCTAAGGTCAGGAACAACACAGGGATGTCCACTCTCACCACTGTTATTCAACCTAGTATTGGAAGCCTTAGCCTCTGCAATCAGACAGCACAAAGAAATAAACAGCATCCAAATCGGCCAGGAGGAGGTCAAACTTTCACTCTTCACAGATGACATGATACTCTATATGGAAAACCCAAAAGATTCCACCAAAAAACTGCTAGAATTGATTCCTGAATTCAGCAAAGTTGCAGGGTATAAAATCAACTCACAGAAATCAGTTGCATTCCTATACACCAACAATGAAGCGACAGAAAGAGAAATCAAGGAATCAATCCCATTTACAGTTGCACAAAAAATGAAATACCTCGGAATAAATGTAACCAAAGAGGTGAAAAATCTATATGCTGAAAACTGTAGAAAGCATATGAAAGAACTTGAAGAAGACACAAAAAAAATGGGAAAAGATTCCATGCTCCTGGATAGGAAGAACAAATATTGTTAATGTCTGTACTACCCAAAGCAGTCTACATATTCAATGCAATCCCTATCAAAGTAACACCAGCATTCTTCACAGAGCTAGAACAAATAATCCTAAAATTTGTATGGAACCAGAAAAGACCCCGAATAGCCAAAGTGATCTTGAAAAAGAAAACCAAAGCAGGAGGCATCACAATCCCAGACTTCAAGCTATACTACAAAGCTGTAATCATCAAGACAGTATGTTACTGGCACAAGAACAGACACTCAGATCAATGGAACAGAATAGAGAACCCAGAAATGGACCCACTAACATATGGCCAACTAATCTTTGACAAAGCAGGAAAGAATATCCAGTGGAATAAAGACAGTCTCTTCAGCAAGTGGTGCTGGGAAAACTGGACAGCGACATGCAGAAGAATGAACCTGGACCACTTTCTTACACCATCCACAAAAAGAAACTCAAAATGGATGAAAGACCTAAACGTAAGACAGGAAGCCATCAAAATCCTCAAGGAGAGAGCAGGAAAAAACCTCTTTGACCTTGGCCACGGCAACTTCTTACTCAACACGTCTCTGGAGGCAAGGGAAACAAAAACAAAAATGAACTACGGGACCTCATCAAAATAAAAAGCTCTGCACAGTGAAGGAAACAATCAGCAAAACTAAAAGGCAACTGACACAATGGGAGAAGATGTTTGCAATGGGAGACGATGTTTGAAACGACATATCAGATAAAGGGTTAGTATCCAAAATCTATAAAGAACTTATCAAACTCAACACCCAAAAAACAAATAATCCAGTGAAGAAATGGGCAAAAGACATGAATAGACACTTCTCCAAGGAAGACATCCAGATGGTCAACCGACACATGAAAAAATGCTCCACCTCACTCATCATCAGGGAAACACAAATCAAAACCACAGTGAGATACCACCTCACACCTGTCAGACTGGCTAACGTTAACGACTCAGGCAACAACAGATGTTGGCCAGGATGCGGAGAAAGAGGATCTCTTTTGCATTGTTGATGGGAACGCAAGCTGGTGCAGCCACTCGGGAAAACAGTATGGAGGGTCCTCAAAAAACTAAAAATAGAACCACCCTATGACCCAGCAATTGCACTACTAGGCATTTATCCACGGAATACAGGTGTGCTGTTTCAAAGGGACACACACCCCCATGATTATAGCAGCCGTATCAACAGTAGCCAAAGTATGGAAAGAGCCCAAATGTCCATCGATGGACGAACGGATAAAGAAGATGTGGTCTATATATACAATGGAGTATTACTGGGCAGTCAAAAAGAATGAAATCTTGCCATTTGCAACTGCGTGGATGGAACCGGAGGGTATAATGATAAGTGAAATTAGTCAGTTAGAGAAAGACAAAAATCATATGGCTTCACTCATATAAGGACTTTAAGAGACAAAACAGATGATCATAAGGGAAGGGAAACAAAAATAATATAAAAACAGGGAGGGGGACAAAACAGAAGAGACTCATAAATATGGAGAACAAATTGAGGGTTACTGGAGGGGTTGTGGGAGGGGCAATGGGCTCAATGGGTCAGGGGCACTAAGGAATCTACTCCTGAAATCATTGATGCACTATATGCTAACTAATTTGGATGTAAATTTAAAAAATTTTAAATTTAAATTAAAAAAAAGATAATTTGTCTTCTTTAAAAGTTCTTTAATTGCCTCGGTAATTATGCTCATCTGACAATAAGGCACTAATGTAGTATCACATTTTTTAAATGTTTATTTATTTTTGAGGGACAGAGAGCATGAGTGGGGAGGGTCAGGGAGACGGGGGGACGGAGGATGCGAAGCACGTTCCATGTTGACAGCAGAGAGTCCAATGCGGGGCTCGAACTCACGAACCGTGAGATCATGACCTGAGCCAAAGTCAGACACTTAACTGACGGACCGCCCCCAGGAGCCCCGAGAATCACATGTTTGTTTCCCATGGACAAAATATGAAGGAAGTGGCTGAGACTGAGGGAAGTGGGTGGAGTATCGGGTGCCACATACACATCTCTGCGCGTCGACCTCCAGTCTCTGCCCACAGACCTATTTTCTTTTCACACCATTAGAAACAAGAAATAAAAGTTAATAACATGCTCTTCACCTGATTTTTCAGACTGGCGTTTTTTTTTTCTTTAATCATAAATGCTTGACTATTAAGTGGCTCATTTCACGGGCACATCTTCTCCCCGCCTTTCCAGTAACTGTAATGATTGAATATGAAATAATTCCGTGTGTTAAATTGCTTCTCCTTTCCTCAACATCATGCTGTCCGGGAAGCTCCCGCCCTTCGGCTTCCGGCCAAGACCCCCGATGACAGTGCACGATTTGGTCCCGACAGAGGCAAAAACGTTGTCACTGAAGGTGCCAGGTTTCAATTTGACTAAAGCAGAGACGTTAAAGGAAACCGCCCTGCACACGTCCGTCTGCAGAGAGCACAGAGCCACCCTGCTCACCAGGCTACATTTGCACACGATTAACTTTCCGAGCCCCGGTTTATCATCTGGAGGGGTAATAAATTGAGCCCCTTGGTTTTTGGCATGCCTTGTCATGTGTATTTGCTGTTGTGTCTTTTTCAAGTGTCGTTGCCTTTGAGTGCACATAAATTCAGTCTTTCTGGGGGTCAGACCCTCATTAATTCACTTGACCGGGCTGGGAAACTGCTCTTTAGAAAGAGTAGGGGCGGGGGGAGAAAATAAAAACATTCTCCCCCAGGCTCGCCAGCAAGAAATCAGTGATATTAAATACCAGGAAAACCAGACCAAAGAAAAACATGATTCAGCACTGACCGTACAACCAACACCCAGGTCCTACCACAATTCCAATGTGATTGGCAAAAAGGAAGTTAAAACACCTTTTTAAATGGAAGTTTTACTTTTAGCGGCAATTAGAAATGCTAATAAAATCATAAGCTTGGCATCCACCGTCCCAATGGATCTTTAGACTCGGACAGACTCCAAGTCATGAAAGTAAATTATGATGCTGAATTTCAAAGTGCTTGAGTAACGTGATGTATTCTCTAGGAAGACCCCAAAGAAATAAATATTCCAAGCTTCTGGCCAAGGTCGCCCTATTGATTCAGCAGGAAAGGGCGTTCTAAAAGGCAAGTCATTTTTAAAAATTAACACTATACAGATGCACCTTAATGCTTTTTTCAGAAATGTCTGAAACGTCGGATGGAATGTCAGTTTAAAGAGTTAAGAAAAAACTCCGCTCACAAAGGAGAAAGCGATATTTAGAAAGCACGGCATACCTCACTTCCCCATGATCCTGCTTCAGAGGAAAGCCAGCAAGAAGAGCAAACAGAAGGAACCAAGCTTTCTTTAGGGATTACAGGATCGCTCTGCGTCAATGGGCACTGAATTCCCACAGCGTACTTAACACTGGAAAGACAGGGAAGGCCAGAGGTCACGGGGTCTGCGGGGGAGGTCATGACCTTTGGAAGCATTAGCTCCATTTGTAAATAGCCATGGTTTTGAGGGAGAAGAATAGAAACTCATTGATAAGTTGGAAAACGTAACTGGGCCCATGCACCATGAGCAGGGGGGGTCCGGACGGCCCAGAGGGGCAGGTCACAGCGCGACAGGGCTGGGTCACCACACCCCGAGTGGACTGTCCACCTGCAGGGCCGCTGGGGAAGGGACACAGGGACTTTCCAAGTTCTGTGAAATGCTCACATTAACACACCGTTCAAGGTGCTGCTTCTTCAAGGCAGACAGGCTCAAAGGTGGAGTCCGTCCCCCAGACTTGCCTCCCGCTTTGGGATTTAGGTTTCTACCTCAAAGAGCGAATCTCTGGTGCGAGAGACGCCCTGGTTTTCTGTCTTCATCTCATGGTTCACTTGCCCCACTCGATCTTGCTCACTCCAGGCCTGGGCGATGCGATGCGATGCCATGCGATGCCATGCGATGCGATGCGGGAGGAGCTGGCTTCTGCTCATCCCCTGCAAAGGGCATTTCCTTCACGTCGAAGTGGTGGGAGAAGTCGCCAAAGCCATCGCCTCAAATGTCTCTTGGGACTCTGCTGGCTTCTGTGCACACGGCCCTTTCAGACCCTGTCCTGGAACCACAAGACGTCACCCTGCCTGGATTTGAAAACTTTAGGCTAAAAGAGAGATCCGTGTGTGTTTACTCTAACGAGCTACTCAACAGTAACTATAATTTCACTTACATTGACTTAGCACCTAAACACACACCAGGAACTGTGCTCCACTCTCCCTCCACTCTGGTGAGCAAAACCCTTCCCTCACATCATCGTGTGATCCATCGCCACTCTTCCCCGTCTGTTGGCTACCCCCACGCCACTCTGGCTGCCCACCTGTCCCCACGCCTGTGTCTCATGCCCACGTCTCCACCTCCGCATCCACCTCTGTGACACATGCCGCCTCGGTTGAAACTCCCATTCTGATGATAAAGGAAGTTTTCAGTGTTTCCTGTTTGTGGGCCCTGCTCCTGGGCTCTCAGGGACCCTACACTCCAACGTTTACCAAGGTCCGAATGACTCAGTAAAACCTCTAAGCACGGGCTCTATTTCTGCCCGGGAACACATTGTACAGCTGCATCATTAAAGAGAAATCACCAAAAAGGAGCATTCTGAACACAAAAGATGAGGAAAAGGAAGAAACTTGCCTGGTTCCCATGAGGTGAAAGCCACACAGCCCTGCAGGTGTTAGAAGCTTAAGATAAGGTGTGCAGCTTTCTGAAATGCCCCTTATCTATTGACTCGTAGCTTTTTACGTAAAACCTGGGCATAACCCTACACCCCAAGTCCCTTTGCGGGAGCACTCTCCTCTTGGCGAGGACCCGGATCCCGGACAGCTGCCCTCCCTGGGGCTGGAATAAAACTGCCCCCCTTTCTCTGGGAAGTTCTGAAAGGTTTGTTCATTGTGGGACACTGATACGGATCAGCGCCCGTTCATACGCATGGACAAACGTGCCTCACAAAGCGAGCTCCATCTGAGACTCCATCGAAACGTGGCCATGAGTGATGTCACCGGGAAACTGTCTAGAAACAAGGAAGATGTCGCGTCTCCCCTTTTCTGCGTCAAACACCACACAAGGCCCTTGCTGTCGGCACTACTCTGATCAACTAGCCCTGTGATATTACACTCACTCTTTTCTGATACTGTTCAAAAATGATAAAGGCTTCTAGATTAAACTAAGCTTTCCTATTTTACAAAAAATGCATAGAGGGGCCTGGGTGGCTCAGTTGGCTGAGCATCCAACTCTTTTGGCTCAGGTCATGATCTCATGGGTTGTGACATAAAGCCCCACATCAGGCTCTGCACTGACAGTGCCTGCTTGGGATTCTAAATAAGTAAATAAATAAAATTTAAAACTTAAAATTTTTTTAAGAAGGATAAAACCCAAGATGCTTGTGTAAGTTTTCTCCTTTACTGAGTGAGGATCGTCATGCTGAAATGTGTCCCGTTTGTGACTCCGTTCTGCAGAGTTTAATTTCGCTTCACAGAGACATCCAGTGCGAGGTTGGGATCAGGTCCCACATCACCTCTTTAATAGGACCCATCGTTGTTTTAACCAGGGGAGGAAGGCATCCTCTGGGGACAGCGGACAGTCCTCTGTTCCCACCGTGGGCCCTTCTCACCTCGCCAGGATCCACACCTCTGGGAGTCATAGACCGGATGGCTGCACTTCCTGCTGTGCCGGGCAGGGACCGCATAGGTGGAGGGTGACAGCCGTCACCTAGGGGAGCCACCACCTCGCTGTGGGCCCAGAAGCCGCACCCGAGATATCTTACATTCTTTCTCCCTACTAAGCCTTAGAAATCCGGAGGGGTTTGGCGCTGGCCTGTGGCGCCTCGGGACTCGCCATATTTCATGCACTCAGAGGGCAACGCAAGTCTGAACTCAGGTGTCAGTTCGTGACACCCGCTAGGAGTGTTTTCCCGGGGAAGCGTGACATTTTAAATAAAATCCACCCATCGCTTCTAAGCCGGGCCAGATCCTTTTTCTTGAACGAAATCCTTTTTTCTGAACCTGTAATGCTGTTCTCCTTGGACTGGATGCCAGATCTCAGTAGCACAGAGGAATGGTCCGTGTCTCCTTCGTCACCCGTCCGAGGCCCAGAGCCCAGCCCGTACGCGAGCAGTGCTGGGCACACGCACACACCTCACACACACATCAGCCGGCAGATCCCCAGCAGGCCCCCACCCCCGAGCAGCTCACTCGGATGAATCCCTGTGTGCAGGGGTGAGCCGACTGCACGAGAAGGGGCACCCCTCTCTCTTCCCTGTGCTTTTCTCTGCTTTCGTGCAATGTCACTGGGTGATTGGAGACGGCTCTCCTGATCTTCCGTCTTCGAGGATTTAACTCGTGGCTGTGTCTCTTTACAGGGCGGTGAGGGATGCGTCTGCTTCTCTGCAGGTGGTACAGGTGGCTTTGTCTCCTCCTGGGCCTTGTAGTCAAGACAGTGTCCCCATCTCCCGGCCCTGGGCTCACTTGTCCTCCTTCTCCCGTCCGAAACTGTTGTGTGAGTCCACTGTGCTGAAATCCGCGTTGAAATGACAACACTACATCCCAAATTTCAACAGCAATGGATATGATCAAAGGGGCTAAAACTCTGTGAAGATTAACCGAACTTCAGCTGCTGTGGCTGGAGCTCGGAGAAGGCAGCCCGCGGATGTTCTGAGGGACGGCGGGTCTCAAGGCCACCCAGCCGGGAGGAATCTGCAAAGTCTTAACCTCAGTGCCAACGGCGGGGGCTTTGCCTACTTGTCTCTGAAAGGAGCCGGCAGAGAGAAACTACAACACAGAGGGTCCCCGTCAGTCCTCTGATCAGCCCAACACCCTGTGGCCATCCGTGCACCAAGCTGTAAGTCTGATCCATAGGAGACAGTAGGCGCTTTCTTTTTTAATTAGACGATTCCAACCTAGAAAGGAGGAGGGATTCCCTGCAAATGATACCATACAAGCAGCTGCTTTGAGCTGTGTTTAAGCTTGGTATTATATCATTATTAATATCTGGAAGGACTCGAGTAAGAATTTCTGCTATCCCCAACTCACCGACGTAATAAGATAACAATTTCACTTCTGTCCCCGGCCAAGAGTGAGCAGCGGGATTCAGCACACGAGGCCTTTTACGCCGCAGACTTCTCTCACTGAGAGTGGGAACTGAGCGGGGCAGGGGGTCTAAAATTTTGTCTCGACCCTTCACTGAGGTCAGCGACTCCTGCCAGGAAAGCAGATCTCGAGAATCCAGAGTCCAAGGGCTGTAAAGGCCAAAGATGATTACATGATCCACACGTTTGTACTTTGCCTATTCACTGTGATAAAATAGCCCATGGTTTCAGGCGGCAGCTCTTAGAGAACACCTTGTGAGCATTTCTCAGAGGGATCAAGTCTGTCGTTCAATGGCGTGCTGTCTCATTGCATGGAATATTCGTTTAACAGATCTGTACAAGCCCCACATCCAAGGGGCCGTGTACCCTATAACCGTACCACCTGTAACAGATCTCTGCTCAGAGGCGCCCCCTTCTGGACACTGGACACACTTTACGAGCGTCTGGATTGCCACCGGAACACGTTTCTACCGTGCCTCACTTGTGTCCTTCCTTAGCATTGTATTATCGTAGCATTATCGAACACGCCAAATGTGGCAAGGTAAGGAGGGCGCGAGGAGGCCATGTGTGTGACAAGAAGTAATGTGACGCCAGGGCTGGGCTCCAGGTGGTCATGCCGTGGACACGCCCTCCCTCACGCCGGACAACCCTCCGCACAGGGGATCCGGGCCATGTGCCAATCTTAGCGTCCTTCCAGCCCTATTTGGAAGAAAGGGAGACAGCCTCCCCTAGCAGACAGCGTCCAGAACAAGCCAGTTCTAGGCACACATCAAGACACAGCAGAACCTGCGTGCAGCAGAGGGAGGGGCCAATAGGAGGACCCCAGAGGGCCTACTCCCAGCATGAAAAATATCGCTCAACCAGAGATGCTCTCTGTGGACGGTGAGAAATGATGGCACGTCATAGAACTTGGGCAATTTAAGCTACATCTGTGATGTTTGATGATCTGCCTTTTTTTGAATGTTTATTTATTTTTGAGAGAGACAGAGACAGAGCGTGAGCGGGGGAGGGACAGAGAGAGAGGGAGACACAGAATCCAAAGCAGGCTCCAGGCTCCGAGCCGTCAGCACAGAGCCCGATGTGGGGCTCGAACTCACAAGCTGTGAGATCATGACCTGAGCCGAAGTCGGATGCTTAACCGCGTGACCACCCAGGTGCCCGTGATTTGCCTTTTTTAAAATAAAAACATCCTCCTGGTATAGTATGCATAGCTTATCTGCAGTTGAAGAGCCCAAGCTTATAGAATATTCTCAGGATTTCTGGGTAGAGGCTTTTATTAAAGGGCAGATCAATACCAAGCACTCTCAAGCATTTATGCTGGTGTTTGGGGCCCCAAATTATCTCCACCTGGTTCAGTTGCACAACCAGCTTTCTCGAACATACAGTCTTTTGGCTCCTGAATGTTCTACAGGCAAGGGCGGCGGATTGGGGTAGGGGCTCGGCCGCAGGGTGACCCGTGCCATTTCCGCCCCGGGGGGACGAGGAGGCTCCAGTTGGGCAGGCTGGAGCCTTGCAGGCGGTGAGGGTGGTGTGACTGCGGTGGCTCTCGGGTTTGTGCAGGAAGACAGGGAGTTAGAGCCCGGGCCACAACACCAGCTGCCATGCCAGGGGGGCTCTGACCTCCTCCTAACTGAGGCTCCTTGAATAAAGTCTACGTGCTGTCATCACCGCGCTCCGTCACCCGGGCGAAGGGCTGGCCCGGCGGCAAGGTCTGCGGACCACCGGGGCGCCCCGTCCTTCCCCCACCGGGGTCACGCACCCCACAGCACTCACCTGCGTGTCTCCTCCAGCCTCCCTTTTGTTTTGTTTTTTTAATGGTTATTTATTTTTGAGAGAGAGCAAGCACGAGCGGGGAAGAAGCAGAGGGGGGAGGTGGGGACGGAGGATCCGAAGGAGGCTCCAGGCTCCACGCTGACACACAGAGCCCCACGCGGGGCTCGAACTCATGAACCGTGAGATCATGACCTGAGCCCCCCAGGCGCCCCTCTCCTCAAGAGTTCCTGAGCGCCTCTCAGACGGCAAGAGCATGTCACAAAAGGCCCTCCGGTCCTGGGAACCTTGTAACCGCCGAGATAGACCCCCACCACATCCACCTCCCACTGGGCCCGGAGGGCAGGCGGGCCCACGTCGTGTCTCCGCGCAGTGAGGTCCCCAGGGCCGCGGGCGACCACGCGGCACCGATGTGCCTTCCCCGGGCGGCAGGAAGTCGTGAGCCGGGCTGGCCTTGCAGGCATCTCCCGGAGCCGCAGCACGAAGGCAGCAACCCTCCTCTGGCCGGAGTGGAGTCCGGACTGTCTACACCCAGCCGCCCCCTGTAACACCGCCCCTCTGGTCCCCGCCCTGGCTTCAGTTTGCAGTGCGGGATTTTAGGCAAGGGTCCTCCCAGAGGGTCTCCCACCAGCCCAAGGCTTGAAAGGTGGTGCGTTTCTAAGGCAGGTTCTCTCTCGCCCCATGTTTGACGCTCTCTAAGCGGTCCAGCTGGTGGCAGACATCTGCTACTTTCCACACGACACGGCCATTTCCTCTCTGACTCCACCCTCGGCGCCTGCCAATGTCTCTGTAAGTTCACACCACGCTCTGCCCCCCACGGGATGCCCGGCTTTCTGTACCCCCGATCTCAGTCAATGACAAATTTTCCTGGGCTCAAAAACAGATCCCACACCCACTTTCTTACTTTCAGCAGGAGAAAGAGACACTCACTTACTATGCGTTATTTCATCCATGTGCAATTTCAATTCCAAAAGTCTATAGAAATTACCAGAAAATCGTAGATTGCAGACTCCAATTGTTCATTTTTCCAAATATGGCATCTCTTTGTACCTTAGGAAAAAAAACCTTCTTCAGACTTTTTTTGCAATTGTATGCAGTTGCCTACAATGCAAATGCACCCCGGAAAACAGGTTATGAGAGCTTCATAATGAGGGAGAAATTCAAGATTTTTTCAAATTTATTAAAGTATACCTCTATGTTCCCACATCTTTATTACTTATATATTTTTCCAAAATAACTGAATCACCACAGAACCTTTTCCAGGTAATCGTCCTCCTTCCGTACGATCGTCACTCATTTAAGGCCATTTAATGAAGAAATATTCTCTCCTTCCGAGATACTCTCCACAATCGGGTTTTTAAAAAATTAACACTCAACATGCTTCAAAAATAACAAGATTCCACAGGCAAAGTCCCGCTGTGAGATGCGGACATGAGTGTAACCTGGCTGAAACAAACACGAGGGC
Source organism: Panthera uncia (assembly GCF_023721935.1). NCBI lineage: Eukaryota > Metazoa > Chordata > Mammalia > Carnivora > Felidae > Panthera > Panthera uncia. The sequence goes on from NW_026057579.1 coordinate 37,497,888, forward strand.
CATCTGTGTCTGTCTCTACCTATGGAACTGAGCGCAGTGGATTTTACTGTCCATGAACTTGCTACAGTGTTGCAGAGTTTACATTCCACCAAATGGGAGCGATTAATCTAAGGCTATCTGGTTGGCTGGCTTGACTATAAAAGAAGCAATTTCTCCTGATTTCTTGCCATTCTGTTATTTATTCCAGGATCATCTTTCATTTAGCCTAGAAACGAAATCTGAAGAGCTCCAGAAATGGAATCAGACGCCAACGTGCGGTCACACGTCCACAGGGACGGATGGCCCCTTCTGTCCTGACGACGTTGGCAGGTAATGAGAAGGGTGGGAGGGGAAGGGAACGTGGGAGTGGACACACCTTAACGGGCACCGGCTTTGGGCAGGGTGCCACTCGGGGTCACTCGAGGAGGGAAAGTCCCGGCCGCAAAGGGCTCACACCTTGGTAGCCTTCTAACCCTGCCTGTAACGAGGCAGGTTACAAATGCGGGAGACAGACACCCTCGGCGACAGACCCTGGGAAAGGCTCCCTGAAGTACCGACAACATTCTCCAGAAAACAGACACCAGCACAGAGGAGGTGAGATCGGTCAGCCTTAAGAGGTGCATGGGTTTTGATCAGCCAAAGAAGGCGGAGAGGATCTTGCCCACAGAGAGAACAGCGTGAGCAAAGTTGGGAGCTAGGAAAACACAAGGCATATCTGGGGATCAGCGAGACGTCAGCAATTCACCCCGAGCCTTGGAGAAACCAGTCACATCACACACTCATCCTGAGACGAGACTTGGGTCGGCCCCATTCCTGGCCCATTAATTCCAGGAAGCTCCGCGTCACGCGTCCTTGTCCTCGTCTCATTAGGAGGACGCGACAGAGGCAGAGTGGTGAGAAAAGCATGGCTCTGGCTCTGGCTGGTGGGGTCACGAGTCCAGCCTCGCCGTCCTTCCTCCCGCGGCTCAACAGTCAGGGTCAACGTCTCCGGCCGTAGTTTCTCGCGGCCCCTGGATGAATTCAGACTCACCGTTTCCCGAACACAGTCGCTCTGACACCGTTTGCTGAACACAGACACTCTAAAAATAGTGAGAGGAGTTATTGCCATGGCCTGGGATCTGCATCCAGGGAGATGGAAATGATGCCTTATTAACTACAATTGTAGTTATTACCCAGTTCAAAGAATGCCCATCTTTGGTGATTATTGTAAGTAAGAAAAGTCAAGTCCAAATAAAGACTTGGAAAGTATTTGTGAGTTAAAGGCCAGAAATAAGGAATGTGGGTGAAGAACACGATTATCCAAAAGATCGGAGTTCAATAGACGAAGGTTTCTCACCGTTGTCAAAATTCTCTTGATACACACGGCTACGAAGGACAGGACGGAGGAAAGGTTAAGAATAATCTGCAATCGAGCCCACTTCCAAAATCACCACGTAGCTTGACATTAGAGCTTTGTGTGAAGTTGCAAAAGAAGATTTTTTCTGATGTTTTTATTTATTTTTGAAAGAGAGAGAGAGTGAGTGGAGGAGGGGCAGAGAGAGAGGGAGACAGAAGATCCGAAGCGGGTTCCGTGCTGACAGCAGAGAGCCCGACGTGGGGCTCAAACTCATGAGCCGAGAGATCATGACCTGAGCCAAAGTCAGACCCAAAGCTCAACCAACCGAGCCACCCAGGTGCCCTCCAAAAGATTTTTAACAATACACATTAATAATTTCCAAATTATTTATGGATTTCTTGTGTATATGTTTGCACATAAGTCCTTCAAAAATAAAGAATTGAAACCACGTGCCCAGAGCTGCTTAGAAAACCCAGGATAAAGCATCCCACACAGCTTTCCTCAGTTTATCAATTCACAGAATTACCAAGGAGAGAAAAACAGACTTCACTCTGACAGAACGTCTAAAATCCTGCAGGAAAGTCTCATACGCAAACACTCTTGCGTTAGAAAACCTGAGGCATGTGACAGCTAAGGGGGTGGGGACAGTGAGTGTTATAAACACTGAGAGTCTGCATGTCAAAAATAATTCCTTACCTAAGGAAACGTCGATCTTCACCCCTAAAAAAAACAATTCTTCGATTCTCTGCGTCTTCTACCAGACTAAATGATCCCCCTGACAAGGGGTCGCCTCCCAGGGTTCCCACCCCCAGGAACTTCTCCGGGTTCTCCCCGCACCTACGAGGTAGAGCCGATTCTCACACAGGGGACACCTGCAGGCACCACGGCCAGTAAGAGTACCGGAGACTTTGCTGACCATCTTCCGCAAGTCACAGCCTGTGCTTGTAAGTATCACCCGTTTAATCCTCATGAAGCCCTGGGACATGGACTCTTCAATTGTCCCAATTTCAAGATGAGGAAACTGGGGCTATAAAGCTACTTCTGTGGCCCAGAAAGCCACCTCTTTGTAACGCTGACATGGAAAGTGGCCCGTCACCTACCAGCCCCGGTGGGTTTTAAATCCCTGACACTCACGGCAAAGTGAGGTGGCTACAGGCACTGACCGGGTGGCCCAGAGCCACACACACCCGCGAGGAGGGGACCGGGACACGGCCCGGGTCTCAGGCAGGGACCTGTGGCCCAGAGGCCCTGTACACTCCCCTCCAGGTCTCAGGGACATCTTAACGGACACACGAGAGCAGAAACGGATGAGGACAGCCAGCACTCACGGGACCCCTGGGGGGTGCCAGACCCGGCTCAAAGCTCGCGAACATCAGCTGGCTTAGTCACGACAACCTGACGGTGGTGCCCAAAGCCGGGGAAGGGCCAAGCCTGGGCCTTCGTTCTTCCCCAGGGGTCCAGCCATGGCCTCGGGATGAGACAAATTGCAGGAAGGATGCAGGACAGTTCCTTTCTCCTCCATCAGGGCAGGTGACCCCAGGCCACAAGGGATGATGGGACAGACACCCCGGAGCACATACTGTATCCCTGAAGCGTCAGATTTCCCTGCCAGGAAGCAGGCAGACTTACCCCCCGCAAATCCTTGTCTTTCGTGGTTCTCTTTACGAAGCAGAACTTGCGAACAAACTCCCAGAACCCTCCCTTTACCTGCAGGCCCATCCCAAACATCCGTGACTCCCGCTCACACGTCCCTCAAAGCTCCCGGGCCTTCTCATGGGTTCAGTCACCTCCCCAGACTCACTCGTGCTAAGCGAGCACCTCAGAGCGTGACCTCACGTGGGAATGGGCTCCTTGCGGGTGCTCTTGGCCAAGGACAGGTCTCGCCAGAGCAGGACGGGTCCTCACCCAACACGACCAACACGACCGTGTCCTCAGGAAAGGGGGGATTTGGACACACAGGGAACAGCACACCAGCCCAAAGGCGGAGACCTACTAGAAACGCCCACGATGGCCAGGCGGCCATGAGAAGCAGGGGAGGGGGAGCAGGCTGTCCCTCGCAGCCTCAGAAGGAACCGGCCGGGGCGGCCCCGATCTCGGGCCGCCGGCCTCCTGACTGTGGTCTGAGCCACGTCAGTCACGGCCGCCCCCAGGGAAGTCACTCGGCCGCCCTGTCGGCCCCAAGCTCGCCCCGCTCCCACTGGGCCTGGCTGGGCGCACGGCCCGAGCACCGGCGGGACCCCTTGGGTCCCTTCCACCCGCCGTCACCCCTGCACCGCTTGAGCCCACCCTGTCCTGTCCCACGGCCTCGTCTCCTCCAGACCCTCAGCCTCCAGAGCAGCACCACCCCCCCGGTCTTGCCTGCCCTCCGGGCCAAGCGCCAGCGCACCGCCAGAAGGATCCCACCTGCCCGGAACACAGAGAAGGCTTCGCGGCCCCCTGCTGCTGTCCAGGCGTGGCCCACAGCCCTTCCCGGGGACTGGTCTGCCGGCCGGGCCGCGGGGTCCCCGAGAGCAGGGCTCAGGTCTGTCCTCTGCGCCACTCACTTGTCCCCCACAAAGCACCTGGACTCCAGCAAACATTTTCTTTTCTTTTTTTTTTAAAGCTTATCTATTTTTGAGTGAGAGAGAGAGAGTGGGGAAGGGGCAGAGAGAGAGAGAGAGGTGGGGGGGAGGGGCAGAGAGAGAGAGAGAGGCAGGGGG
>NW_026057579.1:37502301-37530148 GCF_023721935.1 Panthera uncia
GAGAGAGAGAGGCGGGGGAGGGGCAGAGAGAGAGAGAGGCGGGGGGGGAGGGGCAGAGAGAGAGAGAGAGAGGCGGGGGGAAGGGCAGAGAGAGAGAGAGAGGACAAGAGGATCCCAAGCAGGGTCCACACTGTCAGCACAGAACCTGATCTGGGGCTCAAACTCACCAACCGTGAGATCATGCCCTGAGTAGAAATCAAGAGTCTGGCACTCAACCGGCTGAGCCACCCAGGCGCTCCCCCTCCCCCCAACAAACATTTTCTTAAGTGACTTCTCTTGGGCCTGTGTGTTTCCTTTCCCACACAGAGTTCTGAATTTGCACACTGGTCCCAGTCTCAAAGAACACGTGATGTGGCTCGAGAGGCGGATCTGGCCCGGGCTCGGCCGATCACACACACTTGCTGGGTGTCCGCAACTGGGACCGAGAATTGCAGCCTCCGGGCGTCTGTAACGTTTAATGCAAGACCGTAGCCCGGAGCTGCCCGCTGCTCCAGAACCGAGGGGAGAAAAGAGAGGCAGGTACGCAGCAGCTTCTAGAAGTCGAGAGGAAGGAAGATGCGGTCCGTGTTCTCTAGTCTGTAGCTGCCATGCACACGGTAGCCACTAACTTAGACTTGAATTAGTGGCATTTAAATTAAAATTAAATAAAATGGCCGCTCTGGGGTCTTCGCCACATCTCCCGTCTCCGGAACTGGGGAAAGGAAGCGGGGAGGTGGGGACCTACAAGCCTCCGAAGGCATTAGGGCAGGACAGAGGGAGAGCCCCCACCTCCTCCATGAATTAACAGGGCCCGTCATCGCCAAAAGGGAGGGAACAATGAGATCCGTAGGGTCCTTGCGTCTGTGGTTAAATAGCAGGTTTGGGGGCGCCCGGGGGGCTCAGTCGGTGCAGCATCCAACTTTAGCTCACGTCATGATCTCACCGTGCCTGGGTTCAAGCCCCGTGTCTCCCTCTCTCTCTGCCCCTCCCCCCTCATGCTCGCTCTCGCTCTCTCTCTCTCTTAAAAATAAACATAGGGGCGCCTGGGTGGCGCAGTCGGTTAAGCGTCCGACTTCGGCCAGGTCACGATCTCGCGGTCCGTGAGTTCGAGCCCCGCGTCGGGCTCTGGGCTGACGGCTCGGAGCCTGGAGCCTGCTTCCGATTCTGTGTCTCCCTCTCTCTCTGCCCCTCCCCCGTTCATGCTCTGTCTCTCTCTGTCCCAAAAATAAATAAAAAACGTTGAAAAAAAAAAATTTAAAAAAAATAAAAATAAAAAAAAAAACATTAAAAACATTTTTTCAATAGTGGGTTTGAAATTGTCAGTAAAGAGAGTGGGAGGGAAGCTCGGGCAGGGGGGCTGCGGGATTAGCAGTGACCCCGAGTCCCTGCCACGTGGCTGGGCCCTGCTCCGTGGTTCCCACCACCTCCGCTCAGCCGCCCCGGGGAGGGGGACCCCAGCAGCACAGCCTTGGAAGCCTTGTCTGCAGGTGCACTTGCCGCCCCCACCAGAGACGGGGAGACGCGCACAGGGGTGTGGGGTGAGGCTGGCCCCTCGGAGCCGTTGTCCAAACGAGAATTCCGTGGCACCGTCTCGGAGCCCCAGCCCGGGCCCTGGTGGAAGCCTTCCCGCCTCCGACTCCGTTTGGCCTTTGCACCGTGTTCACGGAGAGGATGAAAACCACGGATACGTGACATTGTTAGCGAACCGTGGGCATGGGTCAGGTACTTACCAGTACGTGCTCGCTGGAGGATGAAGAAAGGAGTCTGTAACCTGGAGGCCCCCGATCCGGAGGGAGGCCCCTTAAAGCCCCTTTAAGCCCCGCCTTCGTAGAACCGGACCAGGACGCGCAGAAGAGGGAGCACAGGTGTCGGGGCCCCAGCACACTCCACCCACACCGCCTCGCAGCCTGAAACCACTCGATCCTCTGGAACCACATTCCCCCGGGCTGGAAACAGGGATCCGAGACGCTCACGAAAAGAGCTACCAGAGAAAAGTGTCGACCGCGTCTCACAAAGAGCGACGCAGAATTCACCTTTACTCCTCATTCTTCTCACCTTTGTGCTCATCAGCCTTTGTGCTCATCGTCTAGGCTGTCGGTATCCCAGCCTGCAGAATACGCCGCCTCTAAAGACAAGGATGCTTTCCGGCTCCGGTCTGGTCCCCGAAGCCTGGCCCAAGCCTCGCCCTGCGAGGCAATGTCGCCAGTGTGATTCTGCAAATAAACGGGTGAACCCGTGAAGACCGCACTCGGTGCCCAACTGGAATTAGTGCCTTTTTAAGATGAAAAGCCCTGTGTCTGATCACCGACGTAAAGCAGGCTGGATTGAATGAAGTGCGCGTCCCCCTGATGAAGCTGTGTCACACCCGGGCTTGCTTTCCAAAGATTCCCGGGTGCAGGGCTCAGGGGCCAGGACCCACACGTAAGCGTCGCCATAATTGGGAGATTGGGGAGATCAAGTTCCAGCTCCATTCTGAGCTTTTGGAGCAACTAGAAAAACAAATGCAACGTATCTGTGAGTGAGTTGAGGCATGTTTTATGTGCTGAGTGCTGGCGTGTAATTGATAGAAACACAGCTCATCGTGTTGAAGCAACTGAGAAAAACACATTGAAAAGAAGTAAAACAATATAAAATATAGCTGGAGCTCGTGAATGATACGCCATTTATTTTCCTTGCACACCATATTGGATCGCAGAGAAGAGTGATGTCATTATTTTATTATTTATCACTACTGGGACTGAGCCATATGAGGCTTGGCTGAGGTATCTGGATTTCAGACCATTCGTTTTCCGCTTTTATCATTAATCATTCCTCCAGCCAAACACCGGAGCGATGGAAATGCGGAGATCCCAAGCCCCCAGCCGTTATGAGTGTTCGAGACTTACATGCACGTCTCCATGTGCGCCGTTGGGCCGAAGATGCTGCGAAAGCATAACGCCATGCAGGGCTGGTGCTGGGAAGTCTCTCAGGGGTCACCTGGGCCCCTCGCGTCCCAGCTAAGGGTCGAGGCCTGGGGAGAGGCAGCATCACACCGGAGAGCACCTTCATTCCTAGATGCATGGTTTGGGTGAGTAATGTAAGTGCCCCCAACCTGTTTTCTTTTTTTAATTTTTTGTAATATTTATTTACTTGTGAGAAAGACAGAGAGACAGAGTGCAAGCAGGGGAGGGGCAGAGAGAGAGGGAGACACAGAATCCAAAGCAGGCTCCAGGCTCCGAGCTGTCAGCACAGAGCTCGATGCGGGGGCTTGAACTCACGAACCGTGAGATCGTGACCCGAGCCGAAGTCAGACGCTTAACCAACTCAGCCACCCCGGCACCCCCAACCTATTTTCTTATTTGCAAAATCCCCTCCTTGCCCTCCTCCTGCTCCTCCTCATCATGGTCCCCCTCCCAAGAGGGGAACATTTGTGTCAAATATTCTAGAAGCAACATCACTCCGTAGAGGTGGGCTCAGGCACTCAGCTCCGGGTCACTGGGGCATCCCTCCATGGATGCCCTAAGACGGCACAAATCACTCGCCTCCGAGGGGCATGACTTCCCGTGGCCCTTCAGCCACCGCACTGCCCAACACGACTGGGCCACCGGCCACACATCACTGTTGAGTCGTTGAAATGTGGCTACTCCAAATTGAGATGTGCTGTAAATGTAAGACATTTACTGGATTTGAAGGGTGAATACAAAAAGAGTCAATTATCTCCTTCATACTTTCCTAGTAATTACAGGGAAATGGCAACATTTCAGTATGAGGTCCAATAAAATATATTACTAAAACTAATTGTACCTGTTTCATTTTCTTTTCTTTATTTTTGTTTTTTTTTCAATATATGAAATTTATTGTCAAATTGGTTTCCATACAACACCCAGTGCTCATCCCAAAAGGTGCCCTCCTCAATGCCCATCGCTCACCCTCTCCTCCCTCCCACCCCCCATCAACCCTCAGTTTGTTCAGTGTTTCATTTTCTTTTAATGTGGCTACTAGAAAATGTGAAATTGCACACGTGGCTCCCATCGGTGGCCCACATTCACTTCCTCTCGGAAGCTGTCCTAACACCCCCGCTTGGCCCAGCCTGGCCGTCACGTGGGATTTCCTCTTCGTTCAGCAGCACCCGCAGTGAGACAGCAGCCCAGCTAAGACGAGGGGGCTTGTCCGAGGCAGCCAAGCCCTTGGCCCCAGTCTGCCTGCTCCTGGAATCTTCACGCAGCAGTAGGAACTCAGTCTACACCCATTCTTGCCTTGAAACCTTCACTGTCAATTTTCAGGCTTTCCCCATGGCATCATTTACAACAGACACTCCAGAGATACTATAATCCCAGGGCCAATGGCATAGTTGAGTGTTCTGAGTTAATTGTGTCCCCAGGTCCTAACCGCCAGTGTCCATGCACATGAACTTACTTGGAAACTGGGTCTTTGCAGAAGCAATTAGCAAGGAAGAGGTCCTACTGGACTAGGGTGACCCTAAATCCAGTGGCTGGTGCTCTTATAAGAAGAGGAAATGCCTGCTAAAGACAGACACAGGAGCACGCCATGGACAACAGAGACAGACGGACGGCGCAGTCCTGCGGGCAGGGACGGCAAGGATAGATGGCCGCCACCAGCTGCTGGAAGCGGCAAGGAAGGGTCGTACCCAGAGTCTCAGAGGGAAGCCGGCTCCTGCTGTCATGTCATTTGTGGTACTTGGTGACAGCAGCCCTGGGAAATTAATATGCTGTCAGGGAGGGACCTTGCTGCAAAGGCCGCGTACTCTCCATGATGAAAAGACTTTATTTTGCAGGTTCATAACTAAATAGCTGTCTTTTTGGAAAAAATGCATATTTTTTAATTGTTTTTAATGTTTTATTTTTGAAACAGAGAGAGAGAGAGACAGAGACAGAGAGAGAGAGAGAGACAGAGCATGAGCAGGGGGAGGGGCAGAGAGAGAGGGAGACACAGAATCGGAAGTGGGCTCCAGGCTCCAAGCCGTCAGCACAGAGCCCGACGCGGGGCTTGAACCCACAGACCGCGAGATCGTGACCTGAGCCGAAGTCGGATGCCTAACCAACTGAGCCACCTAGGTGCCCCTGGAAAAAATACATATTTTATTAGTAATCATAAGACATAGCATCTAAAACAAAGCATGAAGAGTACATAATGCACAGTTCCATTTGTCAAAACACAGTTTGGTGACAGAGAGTTGACCAACAGTTACCTGGAACTAGGCGTGCAGGAAGAAACAGGCCACCGAGGGGCACGAGGGAACTTTTGGGGGGGATGGAAATGTTTTGAATTTTGAATCAGTGGCGGGTTCATGGGTCTATACATTCTTCAAAACTCTTCAAAATGCACAGTTCAAATGATGCAGGTCCTTGTACCTTTCGATTAAGTTGATAAAAAACTAAGCAGGGCATCGTAATAAACTGAGATGTTATTTGATAAATGCTAGTAGAGTCATTTCCATCCTGACTTGGCGTTAGCAAGGTCTCTGCTACCCTGCACCACCTCTACTGTTTTAGCTTCTCGAACAAGCTTCTGGGCTGCAAAGTCAGGACTGTGAACTTCTGGTTGTAGGTGTCCGTGGCATAGATTTTATTATTTTTCATTGAAGGAAAGATTTTTGGTTTTTTTGTGTTTTTTTTTATTTTTTTTTTTTAACATTCATTTATTTTTGAGACAGGGAGAGACAGAGCATGAACAGGGGAGGGTCAGAGAGAGGAAGACACAGAATCTGAAACAGGCTCCAGGCTCTGAGCTGTCAGCACAGAGCCCGACGTGGGGCTCGAACTCACGGACCGCTAGATCGTGACCTGAGCCGAAGTCGGCCCCTTAACCGACTGAGCCACCCAGGCGCCCCTGAAGGAAAGATTTTTGTACTGCTGACACAGTGAAAGGAAGTGAAAGTCAAATGTTAACAGAAAACAAACACGCTTTTAAAAATCACATTCAGGTCAGAGTTTTTATACTAACATTTTTAGCACACGTATAGCCGCAATTTTTTTCACCTTTTAAATATTTCACACAATGCCTCGTGTGGTCCCATTGGGTCTCTTAGCCTTTCCTTTACACTTTCTGAGCATATTTTTTCACAAGTAATTTTCATCCATTTGAAAGAACAGGTGGAAATAAGACTGCAAACAAACGGTCAAACGTAGGAGTCTTTAAAATCTTGTCTAGGTGAGTCACATCTGCTTGACACGCTATGAAAAACGATTAATCACAAACTCCTCACCTAAAGAAACTGCTAATGCTCAGGCTAATCACAATGTTCTCATCATATCAATAGAGTAAGCAAATGATGCAAATAGTATTTTAAATATCAGTGAATCTTGATGACATTTTAGCTACGCGAGAGTTTTTTTAATGTGAGACACACACGCCCCAGTTTTCTTCCAGCCTTAAGCGATGGCATCATCCACCATTAACATACAATCAAAAAAAATTTTCTGCATCCTTTCCACCAAAAAGCGACCACATAGACGAAAGAGCTATCCCGTGCCACGGCACTTTGTGTTTACAAAGGCGCTCTGACGGCTTTCAGCCAAAGGCAGGGAGCTGGGACCTGGCTGGACATCGATACAATTTCCATGCACACTCAGGAACTCCAGTGAGCACAGAGTTAGAAATACTTTAAAGGTATTCTTGGAAAAAAACAGAAAATATCTGGATGAAAAGGGGTGAATATGACCACCACAATGACCCACAACAATGTTCATTTACATGCCTTGCCCTGTTTTTCTTCCACACCACACAATTTCATCACATACCTGCTTAACCAATTAGAGATTCGGAGGCGGGGGGACTAATTATTACTTGGCCATTGGTAGAGCGATTGTCGGCCCCATAAGTCATCAGAAGCGTAGATAATGCGCTCCAACACTGATAGGATTTTACCTATTTTCGTGTTCACCCACGCCCGATACTAAATAAAATGTACGTGCCAGCATGATACCACTGTAGGCAGATTTTTCAGAGAATTCAGACAAAGTTGAATTCTTTCAAATAAAATTATTTGTTAGGTATATCCTATTGGATCCTTAAATGCATTGATTTTTTCAGTGATCAATGGAGCCTCTTATTAACAGACAGGTTCCCCCCTTTACTCTGTGAACCACACAGAGTTCTATTCAAGTCAGTGAGAGCATTGGCCCACAGTGGTACCTCTTCTGGCATTTATTTCACAGGACTTGTGAGAATGGCTGTAGCTGCCCACCCATCATCTCAAAAGATTTCTAAGGAAGGGGCGTCTGGGGGGCTCTGTCGGTTAAGTGTCACCCTTGATTTCGGCTCAGGTCATGATCTTGGGGTTCATGAAATTGAGCCCTGCGTCGGGCTCTGCACGGACAGCACGGAGCCTGCTTCGGATTCTCTCTCTCCCTCTCTCTCTCTGCCCCTCCCCCACTCATCCTCTTTCTCTCCCAAATAAATAAATAACATTGTAAAAAATCTTAAGAGAAATTCTAAGGACAGAACGCCCACACCGAGCTACAGTTCTTTCACATCTAAACAAAAAGAAAATCTTGGGCTGAACAGAGCTTATCTTTACCTTCAAGGTCAACAGCAGGACGGTCCTCAGTCAGGCTGACAGCCTGGTTCCTGGGCATCCCCAGGACTGCACCGGGCGCTAGGCTGTCCTGACTCTCAGACTCTGCGTCGCTTTGCTTGGGGACGCCTCTCATGTCTTTGGAAATAAAAGACAAGCAAGATTCCAGCTGAAGTGGCGACAAAGAGATCATTGTTCCGGGGTTTGGCAGAGAGTAAAGGAGGCTCGGTGTCGTCGCAGCCAACTGCTATCACATGCAGCGTTTTCTTTCCAGCCTTAGCTCACGACGCGGCCCAGAAATAAAGGTGAACCATCGCTTGTCAGACACGGGTCGGAATGAAATGTAATTAGGAAGAAATATGTGTCCTGACTGTCTAGAAAGACCGAGCTCCCTGAAAATCCAGGCAGCGCGAGCCCAGGGAGACTACTTGTGGGAGCAGCACGCCAGCCCCTCGCCCTCCTCATGACCCGAGGTCACCGGCGACCAGGGCCCGTCCGTCACAGGTAGGCCGTTAGCCTGCGTCTTGTCCTGTAGGAAAGCGGATGCAGCGACGTGCCCTCAAGCGAACGCAGCTCTGTTGTTTTACACGCTCAAAACACGTGCGATTTCAAGGACTTCGAAATGCACGGTTTTGTTTATCAAGTACGCACGCCTGGGTTGTCCCACGTACAAATCACTCGTTTCTGAGGATGGTGAACAAGCAAGACAACAGTCAAACAAGTGCACCGAGGCTCACAGACTCCAGTTGGGTGATGGAGGCCACACAGCAGGTATGCAGGGGCCCGCATCCCTGTCTCCTGACTCCAAGTCATGCTCCACACTCTCCCGCTGTGTCTCTGACCCAAGCACAGGTTGTCTGGGCCCCTTCACCACGATCCTGTGGGTCAGCCGCGGGGAAGGACGCCCGACTTCAGAAAGACCAGCCAGAGAGGCTCTACCCTACTTGAACCAGGAACAAAGGGCTGGTGGATATCGACCAGCAACGGTTGATTTTTTTTTAATTTTTTTAAATGTTTATTTATTCTTGAGAGAGAGAGAGACAGAGACAGAGCTCGAGTGAAGGAGGAGGAGAGAGAGAGGGGGAGACACAGGATCGGAAGCAGGCTCCAGGCCCTGAGCTGTCAGCACAGAGCCCAACACAGGGCTCAAACTCACAAACTGAGGGATCATGACCTGAGCTGAAGTCGAATGCTTAACCAACTAAGCCACCTACGTGCCCCTGGAATTGATATTCTTGGATCATCTGCTACATTCTGTTGAATGTGGCCTCTGCCCGTGGGACTCCCGCCTTCTGAACATCAGCACACAAGCAAAATGGCGGCACTCTGGACTCATCTCAGCAGACTAGGTTTGGTTTGTGGTTGAGCTAAAGTGCTCTGCTTCAGCATCAGACATGAGCAGCACAACAGAGCCCCTCACTGAATGTTAGAGATACAGAAAACAGTCAAAGAGAGGCGAGGCGAGGCGAGGCGAGGCGAGGCGAGGCGAGGCCCGGCGAGGCGAGGCGAGGCCCGGCGAGGCTGGCAGGGCAGGGCAAGGCAAGGCGGAAATAGAAATAGACACAAATGAGTTACTTCAAATCTCTACTGGCATTCCTCGGGGTGTCAATTATTTCCAACTCCTTTCATTACGAGAACTGGAAATGTACCCAGAGCAGCCCATGGCCTGGATTGACATGCAGACTTCTAACTTTGTCTTTGTGATCTGACATTTCTAAAGGTCTAGAATGGAGAACGGTTTGTATTTTGTGGTGATGTTTTAGAAGATGAACAACAACACAAAGCTGGTTGGCCATGGCCAAGGAAACCCCGTTGGCTTCGTGCTTGCTGCAGCGACGGTGTCTGTGGAAATTCCATCTGGGGCTACGGTAACTCCGTATCGGACCTATCGGGACCCCCGTAAGCCCGGGCGGCCGTGATTCCAAATTCCATGTAGGAGATCACCGGGAGCTGTTTGGGTAAGTTATTTCCTGTAGAAAATAGTTACTTATTTCCTAGTTATTTCCTCTAGAGCCACCCACAATTACTGTGGAAAAGGTTAAACTGGAACAGAGGGGTTTCCTAGACCCTGTCCAACCTCGGTGCAGATCTACACAGCAAGCGGTTGTGAGAAATTTCCCCAGAGACACCAGCCAACCAGAGGCCGGCTCTCGTCCTGCCCCTCAGTGTATTGTTATGTACTGACAACCCACACCACTGGTTGTCGAATGGCAGATTAAACATCAGAATTAACTGAGATGCTAAACCAGATAGAATAAAAACAGAATCACAATGAGAATTAACGCACACTCTCGTGAGGAGTGGGGTGCGTAGGTCCAGGCCAAACACAAATACATAGAAAGTCAGCGGCTGAGGGTGTGTGGAGGTGGGGCCCAGCAGGGTGGTCCTCAGGGCTGCAGCCTGTCACCGTTCTGCCCTGTGTCCCCAAGCACGGTGGCACACGTGAGTGCCATGAAGGCTTGTGCGGGGCACTGGAGTGACACTCCGGAGCGGGAAGCATCTAGGTCATGGAGTGGCCGCCCCCCTTGTTCTCAGAGAGCATGAGGCTAACGGTCCTGGACCAGGGTGCCACGCCAGAGGCCCTTCCCTAGCTGTGTCCGGCTTCCTAATTCGTGCTGCCAGTGAGTTAGCACTTCATCAGCAACAACTACGCAGCGGGCTGAGGAATGTTTTGGAATATAAACGATTCCTAGGACCACTGAATTGTGCAGATGTGGGTCTAGATTCATCATGAGCAAAGCATAATACGGATTCTAGACATGGCGTTTGTGAAGTATGATCGTGATTCTTTACAATCAAAACTGGGGGCGGGGGGGCCTGTCATTAGCATCCGACTTCGGCTCAGGTCATGCTCTCGAGGTTTGTGGGTTCAAGCCCCACGTGGAGCTCGCCACTCTCAGCACGGAGCCTGCTTGAGATTCTCTCTCTCCCTCTCCCTCTGCCCCTCTCCCACGAGCTCTCTTTCTCTCTCTCTCTCTCTCTCTCTCTCTCTCAAAAATAAATAAACATTTAAAAAAATAAATTTTAAAAAACTAGGTAGATACTGAACACAAGTGTTACGGAATACATTCATTTTTATAAAAGTATTTAATTAAATTTTGCAAAAAGTACATTTCGACTATCAACTTTATTAAAATAATTTTATTAGTTTTTTTATATTCACTAATTATTGTTTCCATTTTGCCTTGTAAGAATTCTGAATATTTTACCAAGAAAGCGCTCTCAAAAAACATCATGAAAAACCCACCTAATTTAACTTTTATTTACCTAGCTTTATAATTTATTGGTAAAATGCTTACATTTTATATTTTGCAACTGTATTTTCCTTCCTTTTTTTTAATGTTTTTAAACATTTATTTTTAGGGGCGCCTGGGTGGCGCAGTCGGTTAAGCGTCCGGCTTCAGCCAGGTCACGATCTCGCGGTCCGTGAGTTCGAGCCCCGCGTCAGGCTCTGGGCTGATGGCTCGGAGCCTGGAGCCTGTTTCCGATTCTGTGTCTCCCTCTCTCTCTGCCCCTCCCCCGTTCATGCTCTGTCTCTCTCTGTCCCAAAAATAAATAAAAAACGTTGAAAAAAAAATTTAAACATTTATTTTTATTTTTGAGGGACAGAGAGACGGAGCATGAGCATGGGAGGAGCAGAGAGAGAGGAAGACACAGAAGCTGAAGCAGGCTCCCGGCTCTGATCTGTCAGCCCAGAGCCCAACGTGGGGCTCGATCCCACAAACTGTAAGATCATGACCTGAGCCAAAATCAAGAGTCCGACGCTCTACCAACTGAGCCACCCAGGTGCCCTTTCATTTCTAATCTTTTAGGTCAAGGGTGGTGGATTTTTTTCTATAAAAGGCCTGTGTTATGTCATTAAGAATGATTGGAGGTGGTATTTTCCTACAAATAGAAAACCTGAAAATGGAGCCTAAAGGCAGAGAAGAAATAGTAACAGAAAACATTCGCAGAGGCAGCTGTCAAAATTTTAATAACAATAAAGATGAGCACACTTTTGTCAAATACGACCCACGTAAAATTTATTAAGGGGGCATCACAAGTTTATTTTGTGAAAATTTAAGTATGACAGCAAATACGAGCAAGAAAATTATTCTAAATCAAATCCACAACTTGAGCAATTTGCTATTTTTGCCAATTTCAGTCATAAAAAAATGTAACTTCCCATATATTTTGATTTTGTTTCTATGAACAAATATTGATTATGAACAAGTACGAAGGATTTTTGTTAGAACTGTTTACAGCTTGTTTATAATTTTTAAATGCGAAACAAAAAAAACATAGTGTGTGGGTCTCCATTAGTCACAGGCTCCGCGAATGTCGGGACGGGCCCAGATGAAAGCACAGGAGGGGCTGCTTTCTGGGCAAACAGGAGAAAAGCCTACACACTGAGAGATACGCATCAGGTGTCTCCCTGAAAGACTGTTTTTGGTCACGGAAATCCCAAATGAGAAGGTGCAGATCCCCATCCCCAAGTTGCCTCCGGCCCCCGTTCCTCAGGCCGACGGGCGATGATGCCCACGGCGTCTCCAGAATCTACTGTTCCTCCCTCACTTCCCAGCACAAGTCTACCCAAAACGTCCACTCTGGTGCACCAGCCACCCTGGCCTGCTGCCCGGCCATTGAGACCCGGGCTCGCCTGGTATGGCCCCACCGGCCCGCCACGCCCGTCTCGACACTCGGTTCACGTCTGCCTCCTTGATGAAGCTTTTCCCTGACTACACATGACTGTGTCTCTTCTGTCATCTTGGACGGTACGTGTTCTCTGCACCCCAGAAGGAAGGTGCTCTGAAGTTATGTTGCCAATGAGCGATGCGTCACTCCCCAACAGGTTTGTGGTTCTGGTAAGACCCGGAATTTGCTGAGGCACCACCACACCGGGTCCTGTCAGGAATTTGCCGTCCGCTCTCAAGGTGGTAGCAGTCATCCAATGCTATGTATCAACTGTATCTCAATAAAGCTGGAAACATTTTTTCCAAAAAAAAGAATTCGTAAACAAAAACAAAAGGGATGTAAAAGGAATTATCATGGGAAAGTTTTTACAAAGATAATGAGGGCTCAGCGACCGGGGGTTAACAAGGGAGGTAGCCAATATTGGTATTTACAAAGCTGGTCTCTCCCACTTCTCATCTCCTTATATTTTCTACCAGCCTCTATTAAAGCTTTACCAGTAGCATAAAAAAGTATATAAGTGATTTTGGCTTTAAGGTTTTTCAAAAGAAATGAAAACATGCCAAAAATCAGTGTTTCTTGGGAAGCTCAAAGTTTTTGTTGGACAGATTTTTTTTTTAATAGAAATAAAAGAAGAAGTTATGGTATCTCTGTTGGTGGGAATGCAGACTGGTGCAGTCACTCTGGAAAAGTGTGGAAAGTCCTCAAAAAATTAGAAATTGAACTACCCCGGGGCACCTGGGTGGCTCAGTTGGTTAAGCGTCTGACTTCAGCTCAGGTCATGATCTCACTGCTCATGAGTTCGAGCCCCACATGGGGCTCTGTGCTGACAGCTCAGAGCCTGGAGCCTGCTTCAGATTCTGTCTCCCTCTCTCTGCCCCTTCCCCACTCGCTGTCTGTTTCTCTCTCAAATATAAATAAAACAAATGTTTAAATAAAAATAGAACTACCCTATGACCCAGCCATCGTACTATGAATTTATCCAAAGGATACAGGAGTGCTGATTCGAAAAGGCACATGCACCCCAATGTTTACAGCAATTCTGTCAACAATAGCCAAAGTGTGGAAAGAGCCCAAATGTCCATCAACTGATGAATGGTTAAAGAAGATGTGGTTTATATATACAGTGGAGTACTACTTCGTAATGAAAAAGAATGAAATCTTGCCATTTGCAACAATGTGAATGGAACTGGAGGGTATTATGCTAAGTGAAATAAGTCAATCAGAGAAAGATAGATATCATACGATTTCACTCATATGTGAAATTTGAGAAATTTAACAGACCATAGGGGAAGAAAAGGAAAAATACATTACAAACAGAGAGGGAGGCAAACCGTAAGAGACTCTTGTACACAGAGAACAAACTGAGGGTTGATGGGCCGGTGGGGGAGAGGGGAAAGTGGGTGATGGGCATTGAGGGGGGCACTTGTTGGGATGAGCACTGGGGGTTGTATGTAAGTGATGAATCATGGGAATCTACTCCCGAAGCCAAGAGCACACTGTATGCACCGTATGTTAGCTAACGTGGCAATAAATTGTTAAAAACAAAAGAAGTTAAGACATCTAAGAGCTACAATTTGCCAGCCATCTCACCGGCACCTGCACCCTTAGGAGACAGGTGTTCCCTCACCTTTCTCCCATGGCTATCTGGAATTTCCCCATTATGCAGAATGCCAGAAATAGGTCAAAATAGGTCACTATGAAAATAAGAAAAAAATTTAAACTCCCCAATTCTCAAATGTTTTAAATGTGAATATCCTACGTGTGTTTCCTTCTTCCCCCAAGGAAAGGAGTCAGCTCAGTTAGCATATCAACTTGCTTTCCCACCGAACAGTGTGACGGGGAAACTTTATTGGAACTGATGTGTGTTGGTGTTACCGGCGTGCAATACCGCAGACACACTACATCTAATGTTACTTTTAAACCTCTCCGAGTGGGCCATCCTAAACCTCCACGTTCACATTCAAATCTCCATTCTAAGTGCTTTATTCCTGCATTTAAAGTGAGCAACAGAAGCTAAGGAGCAAACATAGCCTCAGATGAGACTATGAGGTGCAGTTGAAGTTGGGCTTTCACTGAATTTTTCATTGTTTAGCTGAGTCACCAAGCACAGATGCTGCTTGAAGCACCCCAAAATCCTGGTGACGGATGGGATTCTCAGGCAAGATGCCTTGTACCCACCTGCTTCTAGATGGATTTCTACATCACTAATATTTCATTAAAAGACAGGGTGCACCTTTGGGGATGCCTGGGTGGCTCAGTCAGTTAAGCATCTGATGTTGGTACAGGTCATGATCTCACGGTCTGTGAGTTCAAGCCCCGCATCGGGCTCTGTGCTGACAGCTCAGAGCCTGGAACCTGCTTCAGATTCTGTGTCTCCCTCTCTCTCTGCCCTTCCCCCACTTGTTCTCTCTCTCTCTCTCTCTCTCTCTCTCTCACACACACACACACACAATTAAATAAACATTTTTTTATTAAAAAAAAAAAAAGACAAGGTGCACCTTTGGACAACCCCAGAGGCGCTTTAGGAAATGACCAGGGAACCAAGTGAAGGGGTCTGCCTATTTCAGAATGAACAAGGAGGTATCACTTCTCTGTCCTACATGGACTCATCCAAGATCCACAAAGCAAGCCCAGAAGGCTTGCAGCTGGGACCAGCCTGCACAATTTGTGCTTCAAACTCATGCATTTTCTGCAAATGAGAGCCCCCAACATTCATCCACGGTCTTCCGCATTCTTGATTTGTATGTCCATAGGACATGTTCTGTTATCTTGTTTCCAGGCCACGATAGATTGAAGGTAGTCAGTACAGTGGGGAAAATGAAGTGTATAGACAAGTTCAGTGGGGTAGTAAGAAGAAGAGCTTGCTGACAACAGAGCCAGAAAGAGAAGGACAAAAACAAGAGGACACCATCACTCGGGACACCATCACTCGGGACACCATCATGCAGGACACAGGGTTCTTCAGTCCGCACACCATCACACAGCAATCTGTCTTCATATTGCTCATCCTGAGACAATCACGTTGAGTGAGTATGCAAGATGCCCTTGCGCACAGATTTACCCTCCCAGGGTGTGCACACAGGTGTGTGAGCATTCCGCAGCCAGAGTTCAGTGAACAACCACACCTGTACCCCAGTCCTTGCAAGGACCAGCTGCCAAAGTTACTAAAATCCTGTTCTGGGCTGGATGGGTGTCTGCTCCTCGAATGGTGCCCCTGGGTCAAGCGGAGGCATATACAACACCCTTCCATACCCCCTTCCTACACCTTCAGAGAAAAAAAAAAAAAACTTGTCCACTTGCCCCAGGAAGAATAAGAACCCCATAGTCTACAATCACTCACCATTGATGGGCAAAATCTCTCACCCCACTTCCCAGGTATTTCTCTACCAAAATTATTTATTCTCCCCAAAATCACCTTTCCAAAGGGGCAAAAAGGCAAGAAAATGTTCCATCTCTAATACAGAGAAATTCTGACAAGAGACAAATCCCCTGGAAAGCACAAAACTGAAGGCAAAACCCAGGACATCCATTTCAGGCCAGGATGGGGTCACAGGGGCTGGACACACTCTCTGCTTAAACAACTGGAAAACCAGACAAAATATATGATTTTAAGACACTGGACAGCCAGCATAACTGTGGTCCCCCAAGAAGGGAAATAAACAAGGGGGCCATGATTTCTTGGCTGTCTGCCTGAAGGCGGTTTCCAGGCCACAGAACAGACAAGTCAGGAGAACCCAACCAGACCCGGTGGTCTTGAGAATGGGGGAGGGGGGAATCCGGGAGGAGGAGGCTGCCCAAAGAGCAAGCTCCAAGATACGCAGAGTCCTCTGGTGAAAAACTGATCTGCATATCCAGGAGACAGAACCACCCAAGAAAAGACCCACCGTGAAGAAACAGACAACTCCCAAAGCCCACCTAAGCTGGAAACAGTTGACATCCCTGCCAGCCATGTGGGATGACTTCGTAACACTTGGGATGTCAGATAGACTCTTCCTAATCCTTCCTTCCCCGAGATCTGGAAGGCCAAGCCAAATGTACCCCTGGTATTCCGGGGATCTTCAGCAGGAAGCCACCCTTAGAACCCCCCCACTCTGGACCCAGCCCGCTGAACAAAGGATGTGAGGTGGACCCAGAAGTCTGTCCTGTGGGCTATGGGGTGATGTGACTCGAGTCCAGCCCAGCCGGGGAACCCCAAACCAAACAGAAACTGGCCGAGTTATCAGACCTTCTCCCTTTGCATTAGGCCAAGTGACAGTTTCTGCGAATTAATCTGGCAACTTCTGAGCTTTCTTGTTCACATACAAAACGTGAAGCAGTAGCTGTTAATGTGCTGGGTCCAGATGAACATGTAGAGATTTAAGTCATGCCGGTTTCATATCAGTGACACCAAATACTGAAGATAGAAAATCAATTTAACTAATTCCAGGGATGATTCAGTTTTTCATCCAGTTCATGGAACAAAGCAAATGGTTTTGGAATCCCGTTCTGTTGAGGATGAAAGCACCTGACGTTACTGTGAATGTCATTGCGAATTCAGTGAAAAAGCTGAACGTAAGGCAAAATTATGGGGTTGTGGGGATCACGTGAGTCCACACTGAAGTGGAACACTGTGTGGTGGTTCAGTGATATTCTTACCACACTGAGGACTGATGGAGTAGAAACGTACTTGGAATGGTCATGTGCTGCATATGTAATATTCTACATACCGGAACAAAGCTGTCATTGTCAAAGCTGGTATTTTTATATATCAAAGAGCACGCCAACTACAATGCTTTTGTGATAATGTTGTCCAACAAAAAATACCTCCCGCATGCCAAGAGGCCCTTCTCTCTCTGCCTCCTGTCATCAGCCATTGTGGAAACGTTTGCGCTTTGAAGAACCACTCTGTAAATCAAACTAAGGGTTCCCCAGTGTATTAAATATTTCTTAAAGTCTTCTAAACTTTCGTTGTATTTTGTTCAAAATCTGTTGCGAGCTTTGATGAGATTATACAACCCAAAGGACCAAAAGCTACTCTTGAAGTCTGGGCAGCCTGCAATTATTGGGGGAAAGCTTGAAAACAGGAGCTCATTGAAATTTACCCTTACAAAAACAAGGAAAATGTCCAACATTTTGAATGACGAGAGACCAACTGGAGACCACGATTTAATTCTGAAATCCTATAAGTTTGCTTGAAAATATCTCAACCTTTAGGAAGAATTGTTTGATAAGAGAAATATTTTTAACTGTACGAACTTATATGTTGTACCACAATAAGGTAAAATTCAGAAGCTTCGTGATTTTGCAGTATGTAAGTTTAACAAAACATTTCAGGAATCGTCGACAGAAACAACTTCTTTGATGCGTTTATAAAAATATTTGTCAATGAAAGACGCCCTAAATGGAAGCAACAGAGACGATGAGCACAAAAAGTATTTTCCTGAAATCTTTACAATTTCAATAGGTTTTAAACGGTATGGAGGTTTTTGACAAGAAGGCAGAGCAGCATGGACGTTCTCTGCTTCTCTCGTCCCTGAAATGCAGCTAGATCGGTGTCAAACCATTTTGCACACCTGGGAAATTGACCTGAGGATTAACTCAACAGTCTGCATAACTTGAGCCACAGAATTGGGCAGGTACGTGGCATGGAGAGGTGAGCTGGAGGCGAGAGAAGCCATGGAGGGTAGGGAGTGGTATTTGTGGAGAGAGGACAGAGATTGGGGGGGGGGGTAGTGCAGGAAAGGCACTCCCTCCGAAAGTAGCAGGAGAGAAAGAGAAAGAGTAGAAGCACCCACAGTTGCCTGAAAAGAAAGGGAAAAGGGAGAAAGAAGAGGGTTTCAACATCATTAAGACTCCATAAACAGGGCAGAGTAGCATTAGAAATTCCACAGCCCAATACCCGGCGGTGTTCAGGTGGGAAGGGCGAATCCCCAGGTGCTGGCAGCGAGGTCCGAGAGATCCGTGGGCCACATGGGGAGAACTGGCTCCCCTGCTACCCTGCTAGGAGGGCATTTGGTAGACGCGGGATAGCCTCCCAACAGGCAAAGTTCCCAGCAGACCCCAGAGAACACGATTGCTGGTATTGGAACAAAAACGCCAGGGTGTGGTGAAACCTGACACGGGTTGTGTGTTGTGTCTTACCACAATCCCTGAAACACTGCTGCCACGAGATCACATGAACTTATTCTAGGGCAAGCTGACAATCAGTCACAACTTCCGAGCCTCTGCAACAGTGTGATTGCAGGAACATTCTGGAAGCAAGTGGCATCCGGCCATTGCTCGGTGAGATCCTCCCCCAGAGGGTCATAGTGGGTCCAAGCCACAGGGCTCTCGGAAGTGAGGGGTTTGGAAACACAGCCCCATCTGGGAAAAAATTCAGAAGGGAGGTGCTACCTGCCAGGATATGGATAAAGGGGGACCCTCTTACATTGTTCTTGGGAATGCACGCTGGCACAGCCACTCTGGAAAACAGCACGGAGATTCATCAAAAAGTTAAAAATAGAACTACCCTACAATCCAGCAATTGCACTACTAGGTATTTATCCAAAGGATACACATGTGCTGTTTCAAAGGTGCATCTGCCCCTTTTTGCCCCACAATGTTTATAGCAGCGCTATCGACAATGGCCAAAGTATGGAAAGAGCCCAAATGTCCATCGATGGACAAACGGATAAAGAAGATGTGGTCTATAGATACAATCGAGTATTACTCGGCAACCAAAAAGAATGAAATCTTGTCATTTGCACAGTTGGAGAAAGATAAATATCATATGATTTCACTCATATGAGGAATTTAAGGTACAAAACAAATGAACAGAAGGAAAGGGAAGCAAAAATAATACAAAAACAGGGAGGGGGACAAAACAGAAGAGACTCTTAGAGAACAAACTGAGGGTTGCTGGAGGGGTTTTGAGTGGGGGGATGGGCTAAATGGGCAAGGGGCGTTAAGGAGGACACTTGTCCGGATGAGCACTGGGTGTTACACACGGGGGGGATGAGCCACTGGAATCTACTCCTGAAATCATCATGGCATTATATGCTAACTAACTTGAATGCAAATTAAAAAAAAATGCTTTGGATGAGTAGAAGTTTTAATTTTGAATAGAGTCCAGTTTATCAACAACAACCAAAAAAAACAGTATTGAGAATTTTCCATATTTAGCAAAATTTGCTCTGAGCTCAGCAGGTTCCTCAGCACCTCTGAGAATTTTCTCGGTTAAAATCTGAAAGTGAATAGAAAAGAGTCAAGTGAAGGTGTCAGAATTTCTAAGTTACTAACAACAAAGTATTACTTTGGAGACGACTGCTGGAAATTTTATGAAAAATTAAAATTAAGTAGACTATATTAAAACATGCATTTTTGGGAAAACACCAAGGACATGGTATTAGATACAGATAATTTTAGGATGCAATTAACACATATGAATATGTACCAAGAATAGTTATTTTGCTTTAAGTTCAGATAATCAGTATCAAAAATCTCCATTTGTTTTATTTTAATGCACATAGATATCCGTTTATTTTATTTTAAAAAGTTGTTTTAAAAACAGCTTTTCTAGGGGCACCTGGGTGCTCAGTCGGTTGAGGATCCAACTTCAGCTCGGGTCATGATCTCACGGTCCGTGAGTTTGAGCCCTGCATCGGGGTCTGTGCTGACAATCAGAGCCAGAACCTGCTTCGGATTCTGTGTCTCCCTCTCTCTCTGCCCCTAACCCACTCGCATTCTGCCTCTGTGTCTCTCAAAACTAAATAAAAACATTAAAAAAAAAAACAAACAGCTTTTCTAATAGAACTATTTTCAGATGTACCAATATGATAAAATTAATTTGGAGTCAATAAATCTCTTTTCCTCTCTCTCTCCCTCTGTCTGTGTATGTGCCTGCGTGTTTCTCTCTTTCTTTGTGTGTGTATCTGTGTATCTATCTCTCTTTGTGTGCATCCCTGTGAGTATGTGTCTTTCTACGCATGTGTGTCTCTCCTTCTCCCTCCTCCCTATCCTCCTTCCTCTCTCTCTCTCCCTTCCTCTTTACTCACACATACATATACTACATTATATTGAGTACTTTTTGCTATTAAAAATATCCCAGTTCAGATAATAGATGATATGATCATCCCAATCATCGGCTCAACGGACAATGCTTCCGCTTTTCCTCCCCTCCTTCCCTTCAAGTGGAGGGAGACAAGTGCTTCCTCCCACATCCGCCCAAGGTCAAATGAAGGAGGGTGCCATACCTACTGATCACAAAAATTGAGGGCTTGCAAGACAGACAACCTGACGTGCCATTCCCCAGCTGGGAGCCCATGTGGGCAGCTGGCTCGCTGATGTGCGTCTCTGTACTGACACGAACCAAGGGAGAACAGAATTAAGAAAATACAGCAGGTGCAGAAGTGGGGGAACCTGCAGTCCTGGTACTCGCATGTCAAGAATGCATGCGAGAAGCACTTCCGAGATGGCGGAGTGAGGGCCATCCAAAGACCACCCCTCTATACAAGCAAGGAAAACACTACCAAACAGTGTCCAAATTGACTTTTCCGGAACTGATGAAATTAACCAAAATGTCGCAGCTATCAGGGAGCATGGAGTCAAGACAGAGAACTGAATCTCAGTGAGAACAGCAAACCTACTTCAGTCTCCCTCTTCCCAGCTTAACAACAGCCATGAAAACGAACAGCCTCCTAACTGCAGAAGCTGTGAAAAGTTGCAGGTTAGCGGCCACTGGAGAAGGCAGAATGGTTTTAAGACTCACCAGAGGTTCACACCCAGGTATCTGCTGTCTGGCAGCAATGTGAAAATCTCCATTCTCAGGGCTTCTCTCTCTCTCTCTTTTTTTTAATGTTTATTTATTTTTGAGAGAGAGAGACAGAACATGAGCAGGGGAGGGGCAGAGAGAGAGGGAGACACAGAATCCGAAGCAGGCTCCAGGCTCCGAGCTGTCAGCGCAGAATGGGGCTCGAACGCACAGACTGTGAGATCATGATCTGAGCCAAAGGCGGACACTTAACCGACTGAGCCACCCAGGCGCCCCTGGGGCTCCTCTTTTCTTCGACCTGGTGGCTCAGAGCTCTCTCTGTACAAACAGCCCTGTCTCCCTGGGACGCTTCCGAAAAACAATCAGTGGCAACTGTTTAATATCACAGCTGCTTGAAGGGGCACATTGGTTAGGGCTGACCAAACAATTCTAACTTTTTAAGTGTTAGTTTAAAGGAAAAGCTAGGGAATCAGATATCAACAGGGGGCTCTGCGAAGTTCTGATCTATTCCTGAGAATCTACAAGGCCATAGAGCTGTGTGCATACCCAGGAAAGACCTGAGAAGGCCCTAAGGTCCCACCTTTGGCCGACCCTAAGACGTGCAACCCAAGAGGTGCACATCCCCTGCTGGATACCGAAGGGTCCCCAACACACACACAGAGCTCTCCAGGAAAGGTTGGAGACTTTCTGGGGCAAGGTGTTTAAGAAACTCTGTCCAATCAGCAGCTGAACACTAAACTCAACAAATTCCGAGTCAGATCAACTCACAGATCTGCAGCCACACACCTCATAATCAAACTACCCGAAGCCAAAGGCAAAGACAGAATCTTAAAAACAGTATTTTTAAAAAAGCGACTCCTCATATACAAGCAACCCACAGTACAACCGATACCTGTACTGCTAAGACCTACAGAGAGAAGCCCAGAGAGAATCACCACTGGGACAGCAGTCACCAGAACAGCCATTACTGGGACAAAAAGAACCCCAGCCCCTCAACAGTGATCCTTGGGACGATGTGTGCCCTTCCCACAACTTTGTCAGGGGAAGCCAGTCACAATCCCAGCCTTGAATAACTTGCCTGGGCTAGCTACCTCCACGGTGGCTAAAATTGTTTCCTTGGCTATTACCTTTTTCTGTAAAGAAGAAATAACCTCTCGTTGTTCCTTTTTCTTCTGGTTTCCACTACCAAGTTCAAGAAGGCTCAGCAGAAGTTTGCAAACTCTCCTCTTCTGCTTATGTTCTCACTTTTCCTTGTTGCCCCATTAGGTTCTGACTCCTGTCACACCAGCAGGATTTCTTTGCACCCTTTTTTTCCCAACCCAGAGATTTGTTTTCTGGCATTCTTCCACAATTTTGGCCTTGAGGGAATTCCCACAGTGAATGGTACAAAATTGGTAAATGTTAATGTTGTCAAAGCATTTATTATTCATACAAGCGTTGTGCCTTCTCAGTTCTCTATGGTGTAAAATTCCACCAGAACTATTCGCTCCCGAGTCTACATGTAACCAGATTCAACTTCACCTGCCAGTCCTCTAGAAGCCCCCGTTCTAGAAGGGGCTCTGTACCTGCCCTTATAGACCCGACTCTGTAAACTACCCACGCAGTTTAGACCTGGCCCCTGCCCAAAATACTGTAGAATCTGCATTAATGTGATTGTGCTAGAAGTACTCTCTCTTGCCTTCTCAGTCCTGAGTCCTTAGGGGACAGTTGTCCAATCGCACGGATTACTGAATCCCCACCGGCACCTTTAATGGGTTTCCTGTCTCAAGGTTCATGACCCTAGGCTCCCTTTAAGAAAATAATTCCGGGGTGCCTGGGTGGCTCAGTCGGGTGAGCGTCCGACTTCGGCTCAGGTCATGATCTTGCAGTCTGTGGGTTCGAGCCCCGCGTCGGGCTCTGTGCTGACAGCTCAGAGCCTGGAGCCTGCTTCTGATTCTCTGCTCCCCCTCTCTCTCCGCCCCACCCCTTCTGTACTCTGTCTCTCTCTGTCTTTCAAAAATGAATAAACATTTTTAAAAAAAAGAAAGAAAGAAAGAAAATAATTCCATTGCACCCTCTTAAACTTCATCTCTCCCTCTCTGTGTTAGATTTCTTTAGGCTCCCACAATTCTTCCTGACATGATAGCAACGAATACTCCTTTTCCTGGTTTTGTCTTTTCTCCCCCCAGGCTTGTCTTTTAAGAGCAGTTTTAGAACCCTCTAGCCTGGCCTCCTGTATCACAGTATCCCTCAAGGTCCGAAAGCATCACACCTTCTCGAAGCTATCTTCTAAGATTACAAACTTTGTCCAAAAAAACCCTCTCATCTTCCAGGTGAAGGAACCTCCCATCCTTACTTTCTCTTCTCTGCCTCTTTTTTAATCTCAAGACCCATCCTTGAACTTGGTACATATCACTGCCCCTTTTCCTAGTAAGTGTATTTTATCCTTTTGCTCTCTCTTACAGTTTCTTTTATCCCCCCTTGAGTCTCCATCACTGACTCCAATGCATATTTCATTAAAACCTATTAAAGCAACCTGAGATTCCCAGCAGCAAACCTACAACTGTGGCCACATCTATATCACTCTCCCACTCCCTCCTGCCAAGTATCCAAATAGCCCTCCCTCCACGTGCTCTTGCCTTCTGTCCCTATGGCTTTCTTAAAATTGGCCCGTCGCACTCTTTCTATGGAATCATCCTAATAATGGCCTGCAACATTTTGAGCATCAATCATATGAAAGAAAGCGGAAGAAAGAAAAGGGGGAAAGGGAGAGGGGGAGGGGGAGGGGAGGGGAGGAGAGGAGAGGAGAAGGAGAGAAGAGAGAGAGAAAGAGAAAGGAAAGAAGAAAAGCAAAGGAACAAGAAGGGAAAGGAAATTAAAAACTTCCCTGTACCCGCCCCCCCCCATCTCCCTGCTGCCACTAATAGGATTGCTTCTCCCAAAGTTCCATTTCTTCTTCTCTCATAGGCCCTCTGTCCTCTCCTTCTGAGACTCCAATTTCACTTATATTAAACCTTTTCACGAGATCATGCAGATCTCTTAGAGTCGTTTATGTGTTTTCTATTATTTTCTCTCTGCGTGCCTCAGTGTATTTTCTCTGGATCGGTTTATCAGTTTCCTAATCCTGTTTTCTGCTGTATTTGATAAGTTATCTCCATTCCTGTGTCACGTGGTCTGTTCCAAAATTTCCTTTCGATCCCTTTTTGTAGATTCCACCTCTTTGGTAAAAGTCTCTGTTCTTTTCCTTCTATGTCCCTGAACATGCCAATTATTGTTATTTTAAAGTTCTTTTCTGCCGACACCAGCAGAGTAGTGTGAGATCACTACATCCCCTGTGCTTTTCCTGTTAATTCTCTTGATTCTCAGTGATATAATCCCGTGTCTCTTCACACCTGATCATCTTTTCTTGAATGCAGGGCATTGGGCATTTAGGACCATGTTATTTCCCCAGGGAGGACTTCCCCTTTCTGCTAGACTTTTAGTGGGGGTGGTATTTTAATCCAATTAGGGACTGAGCTAAATCAGGACTGGACTGCAGCGCTCCTATGACTCAACTAACCTCTTTCTCCTACTGGAATAGAAATTCTGTCAGTGTGGGGCTTTGATGGGTCTTGCTCGTCATTTTTCTCTTATGAAACATACAGAACTATTCCACAAGGCATCACAGAGGCTCTTACCAATTAGAACTTTGATGCTCCATATTTTCAAAAAGTGGACATACAGGAAAAATGAACTGCGCATCATTATAAACATAATCACAAGAAACAGGAGTCCATAGATTTCACCAACCTTGTCTAATTAATTTAGTGATCAAACTGATTCTTGAAGATGCAATTACATGTACATAGCTTCCTGGTGGGCGATAACATGGAGGGATAATTCATCAAATCATTACGAAAGAGTCTAATTTTTATCAACATAGCTTTCTGTTTTACTCCATTTCTAGCCACTCCATAGGTAAACCCAATCAAATGTATTTGGCAAACAGATCAAGCAACTTAAAGGAGGAGGGTCACACATTCCAAATATAATCATAACGGGAAATTGGCAATTCGTAGCTTCATTCTGGAGGAAATCTTTTTGATGGTGGCAGGGGCTCAGCGTGGTAATAAGATCCCCCACGTTTTAAACTGTCCCTCCACGAAAAGAAACACCAATAGAAGAGAAATGATTCAAAGGAAAAAACATGCAAAATATTCCTAATGCCGAAGCATCAACCCCAAGAGCCGACATGGGTTATGACTCACCAACCGCGGGTCCCATGTGGAGTCTCAACCACTCTGAGGAGATCCGCCAGTGAAATGGTGGTAGTGGGTCTTTTAGGTCGATACATTTTGCAGAGACAGTCGTTAAATTGAAGAAAACAACAAACAAGATGCTTGGGTGGAAGGCGGGGGGTGGGGGGTGGGGTGGAAATGTGTGTTAATGTTTCTGTTGGTATTTCTGCAGCTCTGAAGAAAGCTAGTTGCCTGTAGGTTTGGTTGGTCAGTGTTTCTTAGGCAGACTAGAAAAGGAATACAGAAAACAGAGCCCAAATCTGCCCTACTTTCTCTGAACAAACACAGAAGCAGATAGTATTACCTAATTAGCAGAGAAGCAAATGGGTTTTAATACATTTTAAATTTGCAGAAACATCCCTGAAAGTCTTCGTATGTTTCCAAGCGCGAGAGACCCTAAGCCCCCTAGGTGTGCTCCGGGGACAGATTTCAACCTGTGGTTTTGAGAATCGACACAGCGACCCCGAGAAACTCCAACAAAGAAAATTACTCTACAGGGGGAAAAAAAAGTTCGTATTCAACTTTTTATAAAAGACTAGTTTGATTTAGAACGTATGAAAATGGAATTACAAACGATGAGAATTCTTTGAAAATTCTGAAAATGGGCCCGTACAGTACATAAAGTCTGGCTGTTTTCAAAGGGCAGTATGAGTTTTGAACAATCTGATGATGTTCAATCATCAGGTGAACAATTTGATGATGTTCAATGATGTTCAATCATCTGATGAAACAAGTCAAATGATGTTTGAAGTTAAATAAAAATAAACTTGAGGGGCGCCTGGGTGGCTTGGTCGGTTAAGCGTCCGACTTCCGCTCAGGTCACGATCTCGCGGTCCGTGAGTTCGAGCCCCGCGTCGGGCTCTGTGCCAACGGCTCAGAGCCCGGAGCCTGTTTCGGATTCTGTGTCTCCCTCTCTCTCTGCCCCTCCCCTGTTCATGCTCTGTCACTCTCTGTCTCAAAAATAAATAAACGTTAAAAAATAAATAAATAAATAAACTTGAATGCAGACCAATTTCCGAAACATTTTGAAGCATCGGTAAAAATATAATAAGATGAAACTATTGAGTCTATTGTCGATGGTCGTCATAGTTTAACCATAGTTGTAACAGTAAATACCTTTCAGGTTTGAATGTGACAGTGTTCTGTACCCGCCAAATGACACTGAAGTCTCTCCTGTGAAAATTTCGCCTTGTAAATAGCACATTATTTCTTTTTTTTTTTTTTCCACCCAGATGTAAAGGCAAACAGCCTACAGCTTCTTCAACTAGGACTAGAATGCAAACGGAAGAGAGATAAGTGCTCTTTGCTAACATTAAAATCTTTGCTGAAGAAAACTCACATCTTTGCACTTAGTTGTATGACTATCGCTTTTGTCTTTGTGAAAATACATAAGTAAACTAGGAAAATCCTTTTCCCAGCTAACCTTGGATATGTTTTCCTTTTGAACTGATCATTCAGAGGGTAAAATATTTTCATACTTAGAACTTCATATAGCAGAGGTTCTAGATCCCTCTTGGGGAGAACAACACCTTCCAATAATGAACCAGTATCTTCCAAAACACATTCCAAGGAAAACAAACAAGGGGCTATGCGCACGGGTGATTCCAAATTCCTCCGATTTTCCAAATGATCTTTGTGAGGCTTAATTACGAAGAACTACATGTCATTCTTTCAAATGTTTACTAAAAAGAAATGCCACCAAGAAAAGGACTTAGAACACTATGGGATCCTTTGGAAAACCCTCATCTTTAGCTTTTGAGAAGACACCGTGCATGGGTTTGTTTCCCCCAGACATGGTGTTCTCACTGTTAAAATGTCCATATGCAAGATGGAAACACTATGATTGAAGGAATATTGATGTCAGGTAGATAGAAAAGTGATTTTTTTTTTAGTTTATTGGTTTCTACTCCCAGGCCATCTGAAACACATTAAAAAAAAAAAAAAAAGATTATGGGGCACCTGGGTGGCTCAGTCAGTTAAGTGTCCGACTTCAGCTCAGGTCACAATCTGATGGTTCGTGGGTTTGAGCCCCCCGTTGGGCTCTGTGCTGACAGCTCAGAGCCTGGAGCCTGCTTCGGATTCTGTGTCTCCCTCTCTCTCTCTGCTCCTCCCCTCCTCTCACTCTGTCTCTCTCACTCTCTCAAAAATAAAGATTAAAAAAAATAAAATGAAAAACAGATTAAAAGAGAACTTCCCAAAACTGTTATCATTTTACTGCATGTTCTGGGTGCTTTTCTAGATGGCAGCCTGTGGCATGTTGAGAATCTACAGTATTGCATGAAAATATCCCAGAGACACTCTTGCACTGTTGGTGGGAATGCAAACTGGTGCAGCTGCTCTGGAAAACAGTGTGGAGGTTCCTCAAAAAATTAAAAATAGATCTACCCTATGACCCAGCAATAGCACTGCTAGGAATTTACCCAAGGGACACAGGAGTGCTGATGCAGGGGGGCACTTGTACCCCAATGTTTATAGCAGCACTTTCAACCATAGCCAAAGTATGGAAAGAGCCTAAATGTCCATCAACTGACAAATGGATAAAGAAATTGTGGTTTATATACACAATGGAGTACTACGTGGCAATGAGAAAGAATGAAATATGGCCCTTTGTAGCAACGTGGATGGAAATGGACAGTGTTATACTAAGTGAAATGAGCCATACAGACAAAGACAGATACCATATGGTTTCACTCT
>NW_026057579.1:37530248-37535164 GCF_023721935.1 Panthera uncia
AAAAAAAAAAAAAAAAAAGAAAAGAAAATATCCCAGAGCATCCAGACAGCAGTTTGCTCCCAGGCAGGTACGGCTACAGAAACAGCCTTGAAAATTTATTTTGAAATTATTTCACTGGTCATCTCATATCTCATTAGTCCAGCGGTTGATGTAAAGCAGCCCTCTCCTGAAAAGCCAATCAAAACTGCAATGAGATATCACCTCACGCCTGTCAGAATGACCGGAATCAGCAACACAAGAAACAACAGACGCTGGCAAGGGTGTGGAGGAACAGGAACGCTCATGCACTGTTGGTGGGAATGCAGACAGGTGCAGCCCCTGTGGAAAACAGTATGGAGGCTCCTCAAAAGGTTAAAAGTGAGCTACCTATGATCCAACAATGGCACTACTGGGTATTTTCCAAAGAATGCAAGAACACTAATTTGAAAGGATACACATACCCTGATGTTCATAGCAGCATGATTTACAACAGCCAAGATATGGAAACAGTCTAAGTGTCCATTGACTGATGGATGGGTAAAGAAGAAGTTACTCAACCATACGAAGGAGATCTTGGGGCAGCTGGGGGGCTCAGTTGGTTGAGCATCCGACTCTTGATTTCAACTCAAGTCATGATCTCACAATCGTGAGATCAAGCCTCGCATCAGGCTCTGCCTGGACATGGGGTCTGCTTGAGATTCTCTTTCTCTCTCCCTCTGCCCCTCTCCCACACTCACACTCTCTCTCTCTAAAGTAAAAAAAAAAAAAAAAAAAGGGGGGGGGGCGCACCTGGGTGGCTCAGTTGGTTAGGCGACCGACTTTGGCTCAGGTCATGATCTCACAGTTTGTGAGTTCGAGCCCCACATCGGGCTCTGTGCTGACAGCTCGGAGTCTGGAGCCTGCTTCAGATTCTGTGTCTTCTCCTCTCTCTACCCCTCCTCTGCTCACACTCTGTGTCTCTCTGTCTCTCAATAATAAATATTTTTTTAATAAAATTAAATAAAGTAAAAAATAAATACACAAATAAATACATAAAATGAAATTTTGCCATCTGCAACAACATGGGTAAATCTAGAGGGTATAATG
Organism: Panthera uncia; assembly: GCF_023721935.1. Classification (NCBI taxonomy): domain Eukaryota; kingdom Metazoa; phylum Chordata; class Mammalia; order Carnivora; family Felidae; genus Panthera; species Panthera uncia. The sequence continues at coordinate 37,531,314 of NW_026057579.1, forward strand.
CTAAGTGAAATAAGCCAGTCAGAAAAAGACACATATCACATGATTTCACTCATAAGTGGAATTTAAGAAACAAAATAAATGAACAAAAAGGGGGAAGAAAGAGACAAACCAAGACACAGACTCTGAACTCTAGAGAACACACCCATGGTCACCGGTGGGGCAGGGGGTTGGGGAAACAAGTGACGGGGATGAAGAGAACGCATCTCAGGATGAGCACTGAGTAAGGCACGGAAGTGTTGAATCACTATTTCGTACCCCTGAAACTAATACAGCGCTGTATGTTGACTGCACTGGAATTAAAATTAAAAATAAAATACTATAAAATAAAGTAACCCTTCATCCATCATCTCCCATTCCAGCCTCGGCCCCACGTCTTCACGTGTACTAAGACACCATGGTATTGTTTGGGTCTGCATTCTCGTTCGATTTTAATACTGAACGACTCTCCGAAGGACCCCCCTGGGGGAGGTCCTCCCCTAAAACTAGGCCCAAAATATGAACATCATTGGATGAAGCAGTATCCACGTATCCGCGAAAATAAAACGAATCCATATTACGCCAGGATAGTACTAGGAATTTCAGAGAGCCTCGTTTCATGTGCTTCACACACTTACTCAATAAGGTTGAGTATTACAGTGGATTTAGAACTAATTTTGGGGGGGGAAGAAAGGAAAGAAACACGTGAGTCTGAGCCCTGCCCCTGCCACCGAAAGGTACAGTCACACGGGACTCTGGCGGCCTCCGACCCCCATGGTGACCCACGACGTCTGCTGTGCCCTCCACCACCTCTGGGGGTGCCCGCAGCTCCAACATTCTCAGTTCACCGAAAACAGCTCATGCTTGGAAATGACACGTAAATGTTCAAGAGCATACGGTCAACGCAGGTGGCACCTAGACCAGACCGGCGGTTCTCAACCACTGCACCCTCTTCACGCGACGACATACACCAGGACAGCGGACAGAGACCCCAGGCAAAAAGGAGCAGAGAATGCTGTTGTAACGTTCTTTCTCAAGCACCAAAACGGGGACGACGCATGGAGTGACATCAACACCCACGGGCTCTCCACCAGAAACTTGTTAGCCAAAAAAAGCTAAAGATGAGACGGAGATGGTTTCCATTTGACCCCAATTCCCTCCTTAAGGAGTCGTAAATGCTACAGTCAAGTCCAACAACAAACCAAAAAATCCATAATGATGGCGACACAACGGCTTTCCTTTCTCCTTCCACACGTCAGCACTCTGTGACTAACCAGTGGTGCAGCACAGGTTTGATTTCTACCTAGACCCTAACAGTCTGAAAATCCTTGCTTCCATGTTGGTTCTGGCAGGTAAGAAGCTCAAATACAATAATGATCTTAGCAGAGAACCTGAGCGGAATGATCTGCTTGTCTTCTCTCACTTAATAACAAACAGAGGGGCGCCTGGATGGCTTGGTCGGCTGAGCATCCGACTTCAGCTCAGGTCATGATCTCACGGTTCCTGGATTCAAGCCCCGCATCGGGCTCTGTGCTGACGGCTCAGAGCCTGGAGCTGTTTTGGATTCTGTGTCTCCCTCTCTCTCTGCCCCTCCCCCACTCACACTCTGTCTCCCTCTGTCTCAAAAATAAACATTAAGGAAATAAAATAACAAACAGAAAAACAACCAAAATGAAATAACAGTAATAACATATTTTAGTGTGTCCAGCATTGTTCTAACTACCTTAGAATAAGTATTATTGCTTTAGGGGCACCTGGGTGGCTCAGTCAATTGGGCGTCTAACTCTTGATTTTGGCTCAGGTCATGATCTCACAGTTCGTGGGATCGAGCCCCACATCAGGCTCCGAGCTAATAGCGTGGAGCCTGCTTGGGCTTCTCTCTCTCCCCTTCTCCCTGCCCCTCCCCTGCTTGCGTGCACTCTCTCCCCCTCTCTGCCCCTACCCACCCCCCAAATAAATAAACCTTAAAAAAAAGTGTTATTGCTTTAAAATATCCCAAAAACTTAAGAATTCGGTATTATAATTAGCCTCAATTTACGGAGGAGTAAACTGAGGCACAGACATAGTTCACACACTTAATGAGTGGAGAGGCCAAACTTGTATTATCTGACTTGAGAACCCATTCTCTTAATCACCAAAAATGTACCATTCCATGGGTTCTACTATCAATTTCTGACATATAAAGCATTTGTGTGTGTGTGATGTATATGTTTGTGCGTGTATATATATGTGCAATTATTATACGATACCCTAATTCACTGTTAAACAGAAAAAAATTAACCATAGATAACTGTGTAAATAAATATGTGTCATTTTCAGGGCAACTGAGTCACCCGGAATACTAGATATGGACCGATGCTCTAAGAAATGAAGGTGTGAGCCAGGTGGTGATACACATTACGTCTCACTAATCACTTCCCTCCCCTCCCAGTTTTACTAAAATTCAGGGAACAGGGGAAGGAACTCCAGATGAATTTAGTCTTAATCGTTTTTTTAAACTTTGACCACCAAAATATGAAATGCACAATTTTAATATTGTACTAGCATACCTCTTTAGCATACCGTGAAATAAATGTCTAATTTTCTTTTCATTTGCCATACGATCCTTTCTAGCTTCTGACTGTTATTCTTTACAACATGGCTGATATGTTGTTTTCATGGCATTTGTTCAGTTTTTCCTCCGTGCGTCATCTCTTTTTGCCCCAACGATGGCTGTTCAGGTACGATGCTTCTCGTTTGTCGGGTATCTGTTCTTGGGATGATTGTGTCAAGGATGACTGTTCAGATGGTTCTCGTGTGTCGGGTGTCTGTTCTTGGGATGGCTGCCCCCAGGATGGCTGTTCGAGCAATTCTTGTTCTTCAGGCTTTTCTTCTGATCGTCCTGATGATGATTCTTCTCGTGATCGCTGTCCCGTTGGTGGTTGTCTTTGGTCTTCTATTTTCACTGGGGCTTCTCGTAGTACAGGTGTGTTTTTTCCCTCTAGAATGTCATATGGTTCTTTTTCTCCAGTAAACAAAAATAAAACAAAATCACCAATAAACGTAGTAGCCATCTAAATCAAGTGAAATAAATCATAAAATAACAAACATAGCTACTATATCATCAATTTCATATCGATAGTGATAATATTAATAAAAATAATTCTCACATGGGCTATTACACTTCCAAGGTGCTTTACGTACATTATCACTTTTATTCTCACTTGGAAATAGAATCTTAAATAAGCATAAAATAGGTAGGATGTGCTAGAATCGGAGAAGGTCAAGAGAAGCCAGTATAAATGATGTGCTAATATTAATTAACTAGATGTAATCCACCAGTTGTTTAAAAATTGATAAACCACGGAAAGACTCTTGTGTTTTCACTAACATAAAAAAGGCACTTTTAGTAAAATCAGAAAGGACGAATCAGAGTGCAGGAGAATCCAAAACCACTGTCTTTCTCCAGAAGAGGCACCAACACATGAAAACAACCTATGGAAGCAGGAAGATTATGAGGTACTTGGGAATCTGTCACTTGCCAAACCACATTCGTCGGTGATGGTACCATCTGTTCCTACGGCGAAACGTGCCATTGGGCACAGGGAATCAACGCTGCTGCTCCTGCACACTGGAAACACCACTGCTGTACCTGCGGAATGGCGTCTTCAGCGAGAGGCCTCCCGGAACCTCCGAGAAGGCAGGTGTGTCAGCGGACGTGCTTACCTGTTGCCTTCCCCCAAAACCTGTTCTTTCTCTCCTTCATGGAAGCAAGACCCAGGCCCCAGCCCAGAACCTCCAACTTCACCCTTGCCCCTCATATCCAACCTGCGGCCAAGTTTGGTCAATATGGTCAAATTCACAAATCTTCCTGCAAAGTCCCTTCCCTGCGGCCC
>NW_026057579.1:37535174-37596265 GCF_023721935.1 Panthera uncia
CCTCCCGGGACGCTGTCCCTTCCCTGCGGCCCAGTCCCGTCCGGGCCTCCACCACAGAATATTGTGAATGAAGGTAACACTGTCACCTTGCCCTTCTCCCCTGATGGCCACATCATTATCTTAAACATCAATGCGATGATGTCACCCACCTGCTCTGGCACACGAAGCCCCAGACCCTCAGAATGACACATCAGGCTGTGGCGGTGATGCCAGGGGCCGCCAGGCCGGCTCCCCTCCCCCATCCCTGGGGCGGAGCCACCAAAGACCCCTCCAGACCGCAGCCTCCACGCGGGGCCAGACACCCATTCTGACCAAAGGGCCGTGAGACGAGATGCCCGCCGCTCTGGGCTGAGGAGGCGACGGCCTGAGGCAGCCTCCTCCCCGCCTCCTCCCCGCGCAAACCCCACCGTCACCTGTGGGGGACGGTGACGCGCCCAAACCCAGGCCCCCGCGTCACCGCTGGGGGGAGACACCCAGGGGAGCCTCCAGGCCTCGCTACACTTCGCGCGATCCAGAGAGAATCTCTGTGTAAAGTCCCCGACACTCCGCCCTCACGGGTCCCAGCCTACCCGGTAGGACCTAAAACCGACCTGAAATGGACACGCGCCTCCCGCCCCCACCGGTGCCGCGCACGCGCCTGTGGGGACCACAGACCCCTGCACCTGCCGCGTGCGGCCACCGCTGCGCCCGTGGCACCTGCGGGCCCTTCTCCGCGGCACCCGCTTGGCGGCTCCCCACGGAGCGTCCACACCCCACCCGAGCCGCCCTCTCTCCTTCACGGCACCACCTGGAAGTCCCTGCAGCCCCTCCCCGGCCCAGACAGGCCCGTGTTCTCCTTCAGGGACCTTCCACGGCACCCACACAACCTCCGCTTATGCATCCGCCCCCAAGGCCGGTATCAGTGAGCTTCTCGTGCAAGTCCGAGCCTCACTCGCATGCACCCTCGGCGCCCAGCAAGTACCCAGCGCAGAACCGGCAGCTCCTCTGGGAGCCCTGCCCCGCAGCCCCCACCCCCCCACCCCCAACCTCAACAGTAATATTGGACGAGTCGCCTTCCCCTTTCTGGGTTTCAGTTCTTCCCTTCTTGAAAAATTGGGGTAAAAGTCTGAATCTTAAAAATGTAGGATTATGGAGACCAGCGAATGGAAGCAGACAGGGAGCTGTTACAATTGACGGATACGTGATACGATAGTCACCGTGATCACATGCACGTTTAAACAGCAAAGGCGGGGTGGGGGACTAAGACGCACACGACTGTGTGTCCAAGGAAAGGCAGAGGCGGCGAGGGCCGGCGCCGGGCCGGCCGCGCTTTGCAAACCCCGGGAGCCATGCAGGCTCAGAAGCTCGGCGTCCTCCCGCGGGCGCCCTCCTGCGGGTGGGTGCGATCCCCGCTCACAGTCCGCCGCCCCCACTGGTCGCCAAGAGGCTGCCTCCCCCTCTTTGTTCTCCGGCACCCAGCTCAACCCCACAGGCCGAAGGTACTCAGAAAATGTTTGATAAATGAAAGAGGGCAATGAAGAATGAATGCACCAGCCATCCCCTAGCCCTGCACACAAGGCAATCCTAAAAGCAGACAAAATTAGAACGTGCGAGGTTAAAAATAGAACGAAGATATCAAAGCATGTTTACGGGTAATGTATTACCATAAAATGTAATATAAAATTACATTAAATATTAATATAACATAAAATACTATATGCGTTATGTTAATATATAATAAAACGTGATTTCAAAACGCCCTGAGCTCTCCTTGCCTCTCAAGTGCAATCGCCGGTGGGATATTGCTAGTGTCACATACGCGTGCTGTATTTTCCTTCAGGACTGAACCCCCGATCCAAGAGACCTCTAATAACGGCTACAAATGGGACACTTAGGGGCACATATTCACTTATTGGTCTGAAGTCTCCTGTCTGAAACCCATACTTCATGTTACAAGTTTCAGGAGCTTTATTTTTTCTCTTCCCTACTTTTTTTTTTTTTTTTCCAACTACCACGAGGGTATGCAGTGAAATATTAAAGCAATTCCACGAACCGTGAGCCGACAGACAGCGCCACCCTATGGTGACGTCCAAACCTCCACTTGTCAAGTCACCTCGAAACCGAGCCATATAAAATGCAGCTTAGAGGGGTCCCTGCTTAGTCAGGAAGGAGTAAGTCGTTTGTTCAAAGCCACGTAATCCAAGCGGAAGGCTGCCTGTAAACAGATGGCCGTGGATGGCCAGGTCAGGCTGGGGCAACGCATAAAGTGACCTGCTTCGGACATTTTCAAAAGGGAAAACTCACAAATGGACAAAGTGAGCCCAGAGCAGCCATCCGCACGGGTCATACACACCCCGTAAGCGATCATCGATAATTCACTCTCTTACCAGGAAACGGAACCACTTTTTTATTCTCACTGAGGGTCCTGAGAGATGATAAAAAGAGAGCAACATCCAGATATTAATCAACGGACCAACGGGTTTACATATTACGAGATTTAGATGTAAGAGCTGAAAGAATTGCTGGAATATTCCCACGGTGACTGGCTTTGAGAGAATTTAGAGCCAATTTCGGTAAAAGGATAATCGCGCGTTATTACACAGGAAGTCATGCCAACACTACGTAAATTGTAGTTTCTGAGATTGCAGGGCAACTGGCAAAATTGTGATCTTATTTTTCTTCCTCTGAGGAAAAAAGGCCTTTAGTGACAGCGTTCTTTGCTCTTCAACTGTTTCCTCATGCGGTTTCATCGAGGGCAGTCGGGGGCATAGGTGGTGTTTCCCTGGCTCCACACGAGATTTAGGAGGTAACAGAGTCTCTCCCGTTACACCAAGTAAACCGTAAAATGCAGGCGTTGGGTGCACCCTCCGAACAACCAGAAAATGTAAACCAGCTCGACTTACACAGCAGCTGTTTTTCAAAAACCCCAGGAGTAAATAGCAATAAAAATAGAACACTCGGTCTAAAAAAACGCTAAAAGTAGACACGTATGACTTATGTCAACGCTTGCAAGGTATAACATGCTAATCCACACAGTACGACGTCAATGAAGGCAATCCAGCTTCTGCGGATCTGCCCCATTTAACATCTTATCTGGCAATTTTGCGTTGGCTTCGGGGATTGGGAGGTTTGTGCCGTCTCTGCCGATTCACGCACGTAGCGTGAAAATATCTGTTCCATTATAGATGCGTGCTTCTAAGTGTAGCTCTGTGTCAAGGTTTCCACTGGCGTGAGTAACACAGAAATACCTTTGCTAATAAGCGCTTCAGTCAGCTTGAACTCCGGGGCCAGACAGCTAGACTGAAGGCCTGACATTTTGGCGAGCAGGATGAAAAAGATATACAAGAGCAGCTGGGGTTGCTGACAGCCACTGGAGGGAGAAATTCGAGAAGCTGTTACAAGATTTGATTGGAGAGATTAAACTGCCAACAGCAGCAGCTGGGGAGTCTGAAAATCGGGGCAGAGGAGAGTGAACGAGAACCAGGACTTTCAGGAGAAGGCTGGTTGCGACGACATCGCAGGCGGTCAGAGACCACCAGGAACCAGACGCACCACGACAGCTGGATGAGTTCACAAAGACCCCCACCTTCGTCCACAAAGAACTCCATCACTCGTCTGCTTTACTGCATAATGTGACTTGAGTGTGCCGTGCGTAGAGTCGTCAGCGCTTGCCTTGAAGACTCCTGTCCGCTTGCACTTAGCTTAGTGACTGCCAGAATACACGGCAGCTGCTGGTTGTGAATTAAGATGTCAGGCTCAAATTGGTGAAAATAAATCCAGCGTTTGGGTTTAAGGTATAATTCACTCGCGGTAAGTTAGAAGCCCAGAGTTAGGTAGCATTTAACTTTCATACTCTGTAACGATTACCTAGCCGTCTGATTTCTCTGTGGGCTGGAATGTTTTCGAATAAAGTAGCAAAGGCATTTTCCAAGTCCTTAGAGGGAATTACAAGTTAAATCAAAAAATAGTTTGAATTCACGGCGTCTCCGATAGTGGCTTGAAGGACGCGTCTCCCCCTGGCGACCCGGAATAACAAACAGGTTAGCCTAATGAGCCCGCCTGCAGCCAATATAGACATTTTTACTCTTAAAATAATTTTAATTTTCGGTATTCAAATGTGCTTATGATAGAAAATTGGGAAAGCAGAGCAAAGCCCCCCAAAATGGAAATAAATTGAAGTCACAGACCCGCCACCCTCTGTTAGAAGTTGTAATCCACGCCAAGGGTGGCAATGGGGAATAAGAAATTGTCTGATTTTGTAGCCTTGGGATAAACTTCCAGAGGCGATTTTGCTGGCTCAGAGGTACAGAAGCTTCAAAGTGCCCCGCAGAAGAGATTACCCAAGTCATACCCTCCTGAGGACACAGTCTCCCCCGCAGTGTCCCCAGGTGGTGGCGGCTGTCTCTCCCGCATGCTTGGAGGAGGGGACGGGTCCTCCTCGCTCCTCACTGCCATTTCTAGACCTTCAGCCCTTCCTCCTCCCTCTTCATAGCCCATGTCATCAGACCCTTCCTCCCACCCATGTTCCTTGGAGTGGCCATGGCCCTCCCTTCCTGACCCCCCCGGCCCGCAGCCCCTCTCTCCCCCTAACAGAGCCCCCGTCACTGTCCTTGGGGATCTCAGCGGCCACTCGAGACACACCTTCCAGTGTTGGCCTCTCAGCTCTACAGCCCCATCCCATCCAGCGACCCTGTTTTCTATCCTTCTCCTGAGACCACACCTTGGGCCTCATCTTTCCCACACAGGGTAACGACCCGTGTCAACTTCACTCTCCAATCCTGACAGAGCTCCAATCCTCTCTTCACCCAGCTTCACCTGGTGTTAACATCTTACACAACCAAGGTACGTTTATAAAAACTAAAATCAACAGTAAGACAACGCTGCTTCACTACAGACGTGATTTGGAATTCACCAGTGTTTCCATTCATATCCCTTTGCTGTCCCGGGATCCAGTCCTCAATAGCACCTTGCAGTCAGTCCCCGCGTCTCCTAGTCTCCTCCAAACTGTCACAGCTTCTCGGTCCTTCCTTATTTTCCACGACCGTGACACTTTTCTTGAAGAGTACCGGTTGGGTATTCTGTAGAATGTCCCTCAGTTTGGTGTAGCTGATGTTTTATCAGGAATAGACTGGAGTCATGGCTTTGGAGGAACACTACTATTCTACTACACTGCTAGAGAGAAGCAGAGCCCTTCCCACCGCCTCATAGCAAGACATCTAGTACATTATTTATCACTGGTGGTATTAACCTTGACCCCTCAGGCCGGTGCTGCCTGCCAGATGTCTCCACTCTAAAATTTTCCCATGTTTTCTTTCAAAGATTGAAAACCAAGGACTTTGTCCTTACCTTTTATTTCACAGCTAAAAAAGAAGACCCGGGTGGTGACGGGAGTGGGACCTCCTCAGAAGAGAAATTGCAGGGGAAATGGGGAGACTGGATCTTTCGGGTCCCTTCCTAGACTAAATTCCAGCCATGTTGTAAGCTACTTATTCTTTTCTTCCTACCGATGAATACGTGTCACCATCTCGTTTGAAAGAAACCATGACACATATGCCACAGGCCTTATTCCTGTGAAATTTGCCAAGAAATTCAAGCAAAGTATACGGTGCAGGCAGGGGAGATGCGTTCCTGGACCGCGCAGGGATATTAAGGGTTTCATCCCGAGCATCCGCTTGGTGCACAGAGACCGGAAGACGCCACCCGGAGGACCAGCCGAAATCAGGTGTGCGGAGACGGCTGGCAACCAAGTCAAGATCCCGATGATGGTGAGCCGCAGCAGGAAGGGGCCCCTCGGCCAGGCCGGGAGACGCAGGTGCCTCTACACAACACATGCATGCAGAGCTACAGAGCTCGGGGAAGCTCCCAGGGATGAGAGCGCACGATGAAGAATTGCCCTACGTCTGTTTACAGTTTAGAGTTTTCGATACACCTTCACGTCACTTTTCTCATTGAATATCACAACAGGGCCGCGTGCCCTCGATTCCGTAGATGAGCAAAATAACGTTCAAAGAGTCTGAGTTACTTGCTCGGATGCCGCGGGTACCAGGGGCAGGGCGGGCGCCCGACCCCAGCGTGCTCCGTCCGGCACGCCTCCCCCTGCGCCCATGGCCGACGAAGCGATTAAGGTTCATTTGAATGCTCACTTCCTCTGGTTAACACTTTGCTTCTCCTTATCAATTCCCAAATATTTTAAAAATAATTTTTAGGTCGTTACATATTAATGTTCTCTTATCAGTTTCAATCTATGCCATGACCGCTTCTCCAAGATCATCTTGGAGAAGCGATGTCAACAAACAGAAGGAAGGACACCCTGTTTTCATGGCCCTCAGGAAGACAGGGAAATGGCCCCTCTCCCTGCACCCCTGTGTATAAGGCACAGTCTCCCATCGCTAATGGAGAAAGGCGCCATACAAATTCAACTTGTTTTATGAACACCAAGACATCTCTATGAACTTGGAAGATCATTTAATCAGCTAAGGTTACGTATCCTACAAAACCGGAGAGGGGCTTCCTATTCAGGCATGCCTCGTGTCACTGTTGCAACTTTCCTTTATTGCACTTTGCAGACGCTGGGGTGTTGTTTGTTTGTCTGTTTTCAAATTGAGGGTTTGTGGCTACTCTGAGTCAAGCATGTCTGGTGACATCACTGTTCCAACAACACTGGCTCACTCCGTGTCTCCACGTCACATCTGGGTAATTCTTTCAATATTTCAGACTTTTTCGTTACTGTTATATGTGTGATGGTGATCTGTGGTTATGACTCACTGAAAGCTCAGAGGATAGCATTTTTAGCAATAAAGTATTTCTTGAAGTATCTACACTGTTTTTTTTTTTTAGACATAACGCCACGGCACGCTTAAGAGGCCCCAGTGTGGTGTAGATGTAACTTTTACACACAGTAGGAAACCAAAACCTTCATCTGACTTGCTGTATTGCAGAATTCACTTTAGTGGAGTATTTGCTTTATTGCAGTGGTCTGGACCCAAACCACAGTATCTCCTAAGAATGACTGTCGACCAAATACCAGACGGGAATCGAGTTCTGCTAGCCCAAGAAGGAGGGGTCTTAGATTCTCAGAATCAACTTAGGTTTAGCGGTAAGGAAAGCATCTAAGGAGAAAAAAGTATAGTGAACACTTTTCTCTAGGATTACTTGGACCTAGTCCTGTCTGAAGGCAAAGACTGGGTTCAAAACTCAAGCAACCCCCGGTGAATGAACGTCAGTCCCGCCGCACAGCCCAAGGGACCACTGAGCTCTCGTCCCCCATGGCAGCTGTCCCACGGCCACCCTCCCCGGCCCTCCAGGCAGCCTCAGCACAGGCAGCACCATGGAGGGACGGGGCGGCTTCTCTGCACACGCTCGTCAGCCGAGAAGAGCCGTCAGAAGGAGCCGAACCACACTCCGATTTCACAGTTCAGCCCGACTCAAACCCAACCAAAAGGGAGCACCTCCTCTTAACCAATTCCACCCGCCTCTTTCTGGGGCCCCTGGGGCCAATATGAGTTGACACAGCAGGTCCGGAGTTACCTCCGGATGCCTGGTGCTCAGTCCCCTGTGCACCATGTTGTGGAACTAAGCGTCATTTCATACTTGCGTAAAAGATCACAGGACATCACTAAATGAATGTGCCAAAAAATGAAACCTCTCAAGCAACAGCACTCATAACGTACAGAATGGAAAGACATGGCTCTCATGGAGTTGCTGCCTACCAAACATCTCAGACCGCACAGAAGCACGTAGACGCGCCGACGGGTAAACGGGGAAGCACAAATCAGGGGCCAAACACCAAGCCAACCACTTGCTTCTCTCTCAGTCTTCCTTATCCTTGGTCAAATAAGATGTGTATTCAGTGGAATCATTTTCTGCTTGGTTAGCATCCTCCCCTACAGACCAGGGCTGGCCTCACAGGCCTACTCGGCCTTACCGTCAGAGCCCCGTCACTTCCTTCCCACCCCCTTCCCAAGAGTCAGCTCGTTCTAAGATGGCCTCCAAGCACAAAGGAAGCTGGGCGCCACTGAACTTCACACTATGGGGTAGATAACTGGCAACAGCTCCTGGAGCAGAGGGCTTCTCCGCTGGCCACCCACAGGAAGAGAGAAAAGCAGGGAAGGACCCACTGAGGGGTGGGGAGATGGGAAGGGCTGTGAGGGCTGCGCGGGGTCGCTCTGATCAAAGTCATAAAACAGCAGCCTGGTTCAGGCAAGTCAGTCCCCTGGCTTTACCCAAAGATAGTGAAATGAAACTTTAAAAATAAGTCATCGTGATTAATTTTTCCAGGGCAGGGTAGGGTACCATCACAAGTCAAAGGAGGCTGTGAAATTAGGCCACGTTTAAGAAAAGCCCAGAAAGTCACAGTGTACTTTTGAACCAAAAATGTGTCGATCCAGAAGGCAAGCCGGTCCCGGGGTACGTGCTCTCTGCGGTTTGGGAGGCCCTTCCCGCCTGCTGGTCCCACCGTCCCCACCAACCGCCAGTGGCTCTTTGAATGACAATCCATAAGTTACGACTGTATCTTAAATGATTCCTAAGTTTCCAGACTGACTAAAATCATAGGAAGAAAAAAAAAGACACGCAAGGAAGCCTCCGGAGAGCGTGAGAGTCTGGCCTGGCCACGCGTCGCCCGGTGGCTGCCCAACTTCGGCACACGGGGGAGCGCCCGGCGAGGGGCCCCGTCTCACCGAGGCTGCGAGAGCAGGTGTCTGAGCCAGGCACCCGGGCGCTGAGCGGTGCTGTGCTCATTCCCTGACTGCCCCTGGAGCTGTGAGCACTTTGAAGCAAAGTAACAAGGCTGAAAAACTACAGTGGAAAGACACCGGTCTTTTTTTTCGGATTCTTTTGTTCCTTCACTTTGAATATCCCTCTGCTTCCCAATTCTCAAAACAAGCAAAGATAACAGCAACAGAACACAGCCCAAAATGACTCCCAGTGAGATAAAACAAATGAGATTATGATCACCTTGAATTAAACTCAGGGACTTCAGACGGCCTCATTCCCCCAGAAAAACGAAACGTGCAAACTCTGACAAAATGCAGGCAGGCACTGCGCTGTTCTGGGAGCAAGGGTTAGAACCGGCCAGAAGTCCAAGACTTCGTGCACCTGCTTGCACGGGAGTCGATAGGACGGACGGCCACTAACAGCCACAAGCACTCAGTGGGGAAGGTGACGTTTTTTCAGTGAGGTATGAAATGGGCTCATTGCCTTCTCCCAAATAAGTCACAATTTCTGGTGGCCTCAGATTGGCTGATTAACTCCAACAGCCCTGTGTAACGTACTCGGGTGAAAAACCGCCCAGAGACCTTGAAGCTGTTGTTGAACCACACATCTATTGAGTGGAGCCCAAAGGTAACCTGGTCACTTGGAAACAAACTGGAGGGGTCATAAAATCACTCAAAGCCACCTCATCAGGTGACCCGGGGCTGGCATCAGGGGTAAACCCACCGCAGACCAGAGCCAGTCCCCTGGGGGAGCTGGCCCACCCAGCACGGTGCCTCATCGGCTGTGGGTGGGGGGGAGGGGGGGGTAGAGGGAGGAGAAATGGGTTTGCTTGAATTTCTGCTGTTTCTTCTGTCACCTGTGTTACCGAGGACAAGACAGCTAGTCATTCTGTTCTCTGTGAAATGAGGATTGTCACCTGGCAAGGGGATTGAAATGAAAATAAAAAGGAAAAGGAAATGTCTATGAAGGTATTTTGGAATCTGTGCATAATTTTAAAGCGCCGTTAAAGCAGATGGTTCAATATACATTTCATATACTTAAGGCTCAATAAACGCCTGCAGCACTTAATAGGGTTTTTTTAAAGTACTCAAGACCTTGACCGCAGGGGAAGGGCACAGGAGGGGCTGGCAGCGGGAGACAGGTTAGGTGTTGCTCACTGAGACTTCTCCCTGTCATGAACTGTCACCTGAAGAGCATCCTTCAAATAAACAGCAAATAACAAGGGTGCCTGGGCGGCTCAGGCGGTTAAGTGTCCAATTTCGGTCCGATTTCGATCTCACGATTCATGGGTTCAAGCCCGGCGTCGGACTCCGTGCTGACAGCTCAGAGCCTGGAGCCTGCTTCCGATTCTGTGTCTCCCTCTCTCTCTGCTCCCCCGCTCATCCTCTGTCTCCCTCCCTCTCTCTCTCTCTCTCTCAATAAACATTAAAAAAATTTTTTTAATTCAAATAACAAAAAGAGACACAGTGGCTCAGACCCATATTCCACACCCGAAGGGACGCTTGGGCCTGACTTACAAGGGGCGCCCCGGGGGTTCCCTTCTGGTCACCAGGTGGCGATCTGGGGCCCTCGTGGATGCCACACCTTCCAGTTTTAGCATCTGGGAGATAACCATTTTCTCTTCCAAACAAAACAAAACAAAATTCCCCCATTATCTTGTTGGCACTTATCATACTCAATATGATTTTTCTCTTAAGTTATCAAAAACCATAGAAACTCAAATGGTAGCCATTCCTGAACATTCAGGGGAGTTTCTGTTTTCCCGACATCCAATAGGAATTGTTGTTGAGAGATTTCAATCGTGGAAATACAAACAATTATAATGAAAATGTATTAATCTTTATTTTTTAGGTTTATTTGTTTATTTTGAGAGAGAGGGCCCACACACAAGCAGGGGAGCGGCAGAGAGAGAGGGAGAGAGAGAATCCAAATCAGGCTCCACACTGTCAGCACGGAGCCCCACGTGGGGCTGGAACCCACGAACCGTGAGATCATGATCTGAGCCGAAATCAGGAGTCAGTTGCCTAACTGACCGAGCCCCCCAGGCAGCCCTATAATGAAAATTTTAAATTGAACTCCCAAACAGAATAAGGTAGAATGGGTTCCAAGCCAGCCTGTGTCCCTCACTGATTTTGCTCCCAGCCTACAGACGGGAAGTCGTATAGAAAGTCAGCTGACACAAAGAACCTCACTACCGTCATGGAGCCTGAAAACCACCGACGCTCCTACGGTCCAGCCTTGCTGGTCCCCAGGCACCGCCCCCTCTGTTCCACAGTGGCTCTACCGAACACGAGCCCGGTGCTCTCCGCCCCCACACCTTGAACCTTCAAGGCTCTCGTGAGAGCTAGTTTATGTTAAAAATGAGTAGTGCTAAGAGAAGTCAGCCAGTGAGATGGGATGGTGACAGCCGGCCCACCGGACCAGGGAGTTTGGGCTCCCCTACTCCCTACGAGCCAGCAGAGCTCCCTCCGGCCTCCCCTGCAGTCGACACCCCTCTGTCTCCCTGCAGGGGGAGCGATGCTTGGGTCCTTCCACATGGGTCCACGGAAGGAACGGGGGAAACAGACGGTGCTAGGTAATCCCCACTGCGAGGTACCCTCAGAAGGCGTTCCTGTCTCAGGAACTGGGATCGCCACACTTTAAAGGAACAAAGGGCTACAGGTGGTTTGTTTGGGGGACTAAATTACACCCAGAGAGCACAGTAGTTACTGATAAAGATCCGAGGCACAATTCATGGCTGTGGAATGAACTGCCCACAGGTCCGAGACCTTCAGACCCCAGAAGGCACACTGTCAGAGTCCTGCTACATCACAATTCAGAAACAGGAAATGACACGTGACCTTTTGGAAAGGACTCCTACCCACTCTATGCCTCGGTTTCCTCATCCAGAAAACACCCAGTTTACATGACAAAAAGACAAGTAGTTAATACGTCCGTAGGATTTTTACACTTTGCAAAGCATTTCCCAAGCATTATGTCATTTCAGACAGTAATATATCATTTCCCACTCTCCATGGCTAGCATGTTACATCAGGAAGTCATATACATCAAACTACTTTTAAAAACACAAATCTAAAAAATTATGATTATAAATAAACAGCTATGAAAAAAATTAGGAAACAATTTAAGATTTGGTGATGTTATTGGGTTTTGGAGGGGGCAGAAGGAAATGGTGGGCAAGAAGTAAGACCTATCGAATATCTTCTGCATATTTTAAGTATACTTCAAGAGACAAATTTGACTAGCCGTTTACAACAGGATCATACAAGTACCCGCACCCATGGCCGAATTTCTGCAGAATACACACATTGCGATTTCTTCCACATCTACGTGACATACCTTTTTCCTTTGTGCTGTGTCTTAAGGAAAACCTTTTCTTAAAAGACATTCGTGAATTGTCTTCCTGAAATAGAAACCATCAGTGTTAGCTGAAACTTTTCTCTCTGAGCTATAAACAGAGGTCCTCAGGAGCAGAACACTCAGCTACAACCAAACCCTGGGAACTGAAGTTTGCAACAAAGGTTAGTCCCCTGGAGATATCAGCGCACTCGACAATGATTTGCCAAAACATGGCAGCCCGTGCTGGAAGGCCAGCTACCTTTCCACGAAATGGCAGGTGCACCTTTACTCTGGCCTTGCCTGCAAGTCCAGACGGAGACAAATGAAGCCCACGGATCACCACGGATGAGAAAATCTCCCCCCGTCTGACCTCAGGGTCCAGCCCCAGTCTGTTGGATTCTTCACTCAACAGTAGTTCAGGGACCAAGCTGGACACCGGGACCCACAGACCCAGCTCATACACGGATTCCCGTGGGTCACTCTAAGGTTTTCACCACCAATCACGTCCTCCCCAACACGTCCCATATCAAAAATGAGCCAGCTGTTCTCTGGAACGTGAAGAACTGGAAAGAGAGTCTCTCCTATCCCAACAACAAGACAAAGTGAGATAATGTATGAAATTACAATTTTCTAGAAGTCGTCAGAGAGTTGGGATCACGGGGAAACCAACTAGCCCAGAACTGAAGGACAGACAGATTCCGCCAAGGAGAGACGGGGCCTGAGTGCTGGCTTCCCTGGGGCAGAGCGTGGGAGGAAGACAGGGGTAAGAAGGTTTCAGGCTTGGATCAGAGTGGGTGCGGCAGGCCTGAGGGCACACAGCCAAGGCTCCCTGGACACTTGACTGGTTCCACAGCAAGGGCAGGGAAAACAAGAGGGGCCTGGAGGCACTCGCAGTAACAGAAAAAAAGGAAGCTCTTAAACAGAACACGTCAAAGCAACGTGTCAAAGGGAGCTGGGAGCCGGGCTGAAGGAATTACGGTCCCAAACAGGAACAATGAGAACGACAAATAATGCCACACTGGATTACAGCCCGAAGCAGAAAATAAATAGACAGGAATCCATCACAGTATGAATAAATGCTTGGATAAATAAATAACCGAATCGGAGATAAGAAGCAAATTTTCCTTGTGGGAGAACTCCGAAGAACAGATTCATAGACTAAGCTTTGCCTCCTGGAGGTGGTGGTGAATTCACTTTACTTCCTTTGGAGGTGAGACTTAGCAATTCACTTCCAACACCACAGAGCAGGAAAGGGATGAATGGTAAGTTGACAGAGGAGAATCTGACAAACACTAGGCCACTAAGGAATGAAGGTTGCCATTACTGGGGACATCACACGAGTGTCCCCAGTATGATACCAGGAGGCCACTTCACCTCTATGGCATTCTTTCTAAAACCCCAGCCTGATCGTGAGAAGGCACCACCGGGGGACACATTATGGGGCCTGCCTTAGCCTGATATCAAACCAAACAAAGCCTTCTCGAGAAAACTGCAGACTAATAACCTTCTCGAAAACAGACACAAGGATCTTTCACACATATGACACATCCAATCTAACTATACATAAATAAAGATCTAAAATACATAAAGAAAACAATGTATCAGGAACAGGTGGGACGCCAACATGGCGCAGCTGCTTAGGGAAACCGTGTCGGTCTTTATTTAGCAAAGTTAAATATGCTCTTAGCCCAAGACCCGGCAATCTCACTCCCGGGGATTTACCCCATCTGTGCGTCAACGACCAGAGCAGCTCTTTTTAAAACTGCCAAAATCTGGGAACAACCCAATGTCCTTGATCTGGTGAATGGACGAACGCACAACGCTGCATCTGTAGGATGGAATACCACTGAACGAAGAGGGACCGCTGGTTGGTACCTGCAAGACAGGTGAGCCCCGCAGAGGCCGCTTTCAGGCGGCAGACTTGAGCCGTGGAGACCTGAGTAAAGTAGAAGGGCCCACGGTGACGGCCAGGCCGAAAGCCAACACGCTCAGCAGGCGACCCAGTTCGAAACAGCCATAGGTCCCAGCTGACCAATGGGCTACATACAACCAGTCCCGGGTACTAGGAAAGGAGCATTCCATACGTCCCCAAGCCTCCTCACTTTCCCCCCTTCACCAGAGCCCCCGCTCCCGACCACCGCCTCCTGGCAGACAGCCTCCCTTTGCAGTCTCAATGCTGCTCCCCGATATCATGTTTCAACAAACTTCTATCTCCCTTGTTCTGCCTCAGGTGAGTCCCCTCACAGCCCAGACCGCCGGCCACCGCCCGATCGGTTCACCCCACAAATCCCACACACATCACTGTAAGTGGAAAACACACTCCCAAGAGAACAAACCACACACTTCTGTTCTGTGACTGTGCAAAAGGCAGGACCTCAGGACAGAAAACCCACGGGTGGTGGCCAAGTCATGTGGGAGGGGAGAAAGGACAGGTGGTCGATGACGAGGGACCGAGGGACAAGCGGGAGTGGGGGTGCTGATGTCCCCCACACTGGACTACGTTGCCAGTTACATGACTGCGTGTGTCCCCAACTCCTAGAACACCCCACTGGAAAGGCGAGGGTCACTGTACATAGATTACACCTCAGTCTCTACAGAGGAGAGAAAATGAGCCCAACAAAGGAAGAACGGTATGACGTAGAGACTCGGGTGATTCTTCCCGCCGATCGGAATCATAAAACCAAAGAAATCACTATGTCATTAAAAGCAGCTCTGAGTCCTTGGAAGAGCCAGGGCAGGACAGACGGAAGATGACTCTCTGTCCACGGGGGGCGGCGGTCCCCTGCGTCTGCCGCTTCTGGCTGCAGAAAATCACAGCTTTTCTGCCCAGATTGGCAGAAGTTGGCCACTCGGAGCGGCCGAACACCTGGAAATTTAAGGACGCAATTCTGGAAGCGGGGAAGTTGAGGAAGGATGGAGATCCTTCGTCTGGGTGGAAAGCCTGCCGCGCTCTCTTGCTCGCCGCTAACTGTGTCCGTTTGTCAAAACCCCCGGATCCCCGTGGGTGTAAACTACACCTCAACAACACCGCTAAAAACAGATTCACTCTCGGAGGAAACGAACCTCAGGACAATACCTCTGGTGCTGGTGAGCCGAGCCTGCGAGAAGGAGTCCGCACAGCCACCTTTACAACGGCAGAAGGAGCAGAGGACACGGGAATCCAGGGGCTCAGAGCACGCCCCCCGTGACCTGAGATCTAGAATGCCCAAAACAGCGCTTGACGTCATATGACGTCACAAGGCCACGTGTGCAAGTTCACGTGCTCTGCCCGCGGAAAGTGTGTCCCCCCTGGGAGTCCACTGGTGCAATTCCAGCAAGTTTCCCTCTGCCTCTTGCCCACGAGCTGGTCGGGAGCGAGCAAACAGACAACAGGAGGAGCTTCTATTGCCACAGAGAGAGAAGGCAGGGAAAACCATACAAAGTTCACAGGAGACCCCAGAAAGCACAGCGGGAGCCGCCTTGCGAACACACAGAAGCCTGGGGGCTCGCTCCTCTCTGGACACACCAAACGACACAGCAAAGGGATTTGCCGTGTGCAAAATGATGGCTGGTTCATCAGGAGACAGGATTTTCAAAATGAAGAAATTGTGGCTTAACTACAGAGGCATCGCATAGAGGGAAAATCGCTTTTGCAAAACTCAGCATGGCTTAAAAATGAGAGATAAGTGAGATATTTCTAGATTTGCATTTGATCACTGTTCTCACTAAAACTGTTCAGTGCAGCCCGCAGCATCCCTGAAAGCGTGTGGTAAGCAATTCGTAAGTCCTCATACCGTCTCTAAGATTCAACACAAAAACTTATTTGCAAAAACCTAGTCACTTCCTTTAAAAATATCATAAATACACAAAATACAGAAACACATAAAACATTTCACAGAAGCACGGGGCTAGAAACACAAACCCAAAAGGACGCATTCACTCTTCGCCACTCGTCAGGGTCTCTAGGAGCACACGCGTCACACCGCTCCGCGGCCCCTGCGTTACTCTGACCCGGTGCATGCCTTTTCTGGCTTAACCCACCTGTAACTTCCACTCTCTCCTGCCCAAAATGCCTTCTGGAGACTAAGCAGAAAGAATAAAGGATACATCGCTAATCATCAGCTCTGCCTGTGACTTTGTGGGGTTGGAGTAGGGACATCTCACGTAGGCGAGGTGACTTGCCTTGATTGTCATCCATAGTATTGACAAGGAAAAAAATGTTAACTCGACACATGTCAGTGATTGCTTTGATCCCCACTTCAGTTCCTATTTCCAAGTTTTGAATAACAATCCAGTCTTCTTCAAATAGACCCAGAAAGAAAACGTCACGAATAATTCAATAAAATTCCCTAAGAGACCAGAAGTGGGGGTAAAAGGTAACACCATGAAAATCTCACCAGAAAGGGCTCTTCAGCTGGAATTTCAGCCCAGGTAGAAAAGCACTCTGAAATTAGGCTGTTTTTTAAATGTCCGTCGTAACAATGAATCGCCCTCGCACATCGTGTGCATTCCTCCTCTTCTCTGGGATGAAGGAAAGGAGAGTTTTTAAACCAAATACTTACATTTGATACCAAAATTATTTCCTGGGAACACGGCAGGATTTTGGTAAATAGTGATGATAAGGTATTAACGATGGCCTCTTGGAAAAATCGAGTGCGAGCAAGATAAGAAAAAACGTAAGGCCGCAGGACACACAAATCAATGTACAGAAGTCCACTGCATTTCTACACGCTAACAATGAAGCAGCAGAATGAGAAATTAAGAAAACAATCCCACTTACAACGGCACCAAAAAATAATAAAACACCTAGGAATAAACCTAACTAAAGAGGTGAAAGGCCTGTACCCTGACAACTATAAAACACTGATGAGAGGTGTTGACGATGACACAGATGGAAAGATATTCCACACTCAGGGGTTAGAAGAACAAATATTATTAGAATGTCTATACTACCCAAAGCAATCTATAGATTTAATGTATGGCACTGGAACAAAAATAGACACATAGATGCGCAGAACAGATCGTATATGTGAGTTAGATAGAGAGCTCAGAAACAATCCCACAATTATATAGTTAATTAAATTTCAACGATAGGACACAGGACTATACAATGGGAAAAAGACAGTCTCTTCAACAAATGGTTCTGGGAAAGCTGCACGGCAACATGCAAAAGAATGAAACTGGACCACTTTCTTTCACCTACATGAAAATACACTCAAAATGGGTTAAAGACCAAAATGTGAGTCCTGAAACCATAAAAATCCTAGAAGAGAGCACAGGTAGTAATCTCTCTGCCCTCGGCCGCAGCAGCTTTTTTCTAGGTATGTCTCCTGAGGCAAGGGAAACTAAAGCAAAAATAAACTCCTGGGACTACATCAAAATAAAATCTTTTGCAAAGTGAAGGAAACAATCAACAAAACTAAATGACAACCTACTGAATGGGAGAAGATATTTGCAGATGGCATATCTGATAAAGGGTTAGTATCCAAAATATATAAAAAAAAAAAACTGATACAACTCAACACTCAAAAAACAAATAATCCAATTAAAAATGGGCAGAAGACACGAACAGACATTCCTCCAAAGAAGACTTATAAATGGCCAACAGACACATGAAAAGATGTTCAACATCACTGATCGTCGGGGAAATACAAATCAAAACCACACTGAGATGCCACCTCACACCTGTCAGAATGGCTAAAGTCAGCAACACGAGAAACAACAAATATTGTGAAGATGTGGGGGGAAAAGGAACCTTCGTGCACTGTTGGTGGGAATGCAAACTGGAGTAGCCATTCTGGAAAACAGTATGGCGGCTCCTCAAAAAGTTAAAAATAGAACTACCCTACGACCCAGCAATTGTACTACTGGACATTTATCCCCAAAATACAAAAACACATTCAAAGGGATACCTGCACCTCTATGTGTACTGCAGCATTATCTACAATAGCCAAATTATGGAAACAGCCCGAGTGTCCATTGATTGATGAATAAAGAAGTGGTATAATATATACAGTGGAATATTATTCAACCATAAAAAAGAACGAAATCTTGAAACAACATGGATGGAGGTAGAGAATATATCGCTAAGTGAAATAGGCCAGTCAGAGAAAGACAGATACCGTATGATTTCACTCACATGCGGAATTTAAGAAGCAAAACAAATGAACAAAGGGGGAAAAGAGAGACAAACCAAAAAACAGACTCTTAAGTATGGAGAACAGACAGATGGTTACCAGAGGGGAGGTGGGGGGGAGGGGGAATGGGTGAAATTTTTAAAAACATTATTCACTGGGGAAATGGCAGGATTTCAGTAAATGTTAATGATAACAAAATCACTACGATCTCTTAGAAGAATCAAGAACAGGCAAGATAAGAAAATGTTTCCATAAAATGCACCTGCTCCTGCTGAGTCCCTCCCTCGCAGATTCGCTGTCATCCTCAAGGTGGAGTTTTTAAAAACCAGAAGCCAGGAAACAAAATAGGGGACAACACACGCAAGAGACTAGACGGGGGTCCTCAGTAAGT
The DNA here is from genome assembly GCF_023721935.1 of Panthera uncia. Lineage (NCBI taxonomy): Eukaryota > Metazoa > Chordata > Mammalia > Carnivora > Felidae > Panthera > Panthera uncia. Next base: position 37,553,715 of record NW_026057579.1, read on the forward strand.
CAGGCGTGATGGAGGATAAGGGGGCAGAAGGCTCCTCTCGAAAGATGGGCAGAGATTTCAGCTGAAGAGACAGAAAATAAATGTCGATCCTCATTTCAAGGGTCTATTTCCTGAAAATGTGAAATGTTAGCCAACCACCAGTTACCTTTTGAGCACCTACTATGTGCCCTGGGTTCCGCCACTCACTGCCGAGGGCTAGGGGGAAGGCAGGGTGTGCTCTTCACGGTCCTCCTGAGGGACAAATGAACAAATAGGAAGTGCGTGCCCAGTGAGACAGCAAATAATGAAGGTATAATGTTAATAACCACATATACTAACCTTGTTCATACGGAGTAAGTCATACAGGATTTCAAAAACTACCAAAGGTTGGAGGGGTCAAAGGTGGTTTCACAAAAGTGGTCAGACTTGGGTAAGGACGATAACGGTTTTGGAAAGAGCAGTGACATAGTTAAACCAGAAGACATGGGCAGAGGCAAACAGAGTCAGGGGAACTGTGTGAAGCCAGGAGTTGACCCACGTCGACCAGCACTGAGGCAGCAGAGCCAGAGGGAAGACTCGGGGAACAGGGCATCGGAAAGGAGCACTGGCCAAGTGGTGCCCCTTCAAGGAAGAACAGAGGTGCCATTGACGGAGACACGAAGGAACTGAGCGGCATTCAGGACGTGTCTTATTTGAGGGGACATCTACGTGGAAATGAAGAGGCTCGCGAAAAATCACAACATTCTATGTGCTCTGAGAGCCTAGAAGAATTGAGGTCATCCAAGGTTCCATTAAGGACAAGGGACCAAAATGGCATTTGGAAACAGCAGGGGGACGGGGGGGGGGGGGGGGGGGGTCGGCACAACTGAAATGATCTCGGCCATCAGGGTAAACTCCCTGCGAGGGGAGCAGCAGAGAGAAGGGCCACAGCGACAGAACATAAGGTCTCGCTCGAGGGTGGGCCAAGACGGAGAAGCCAACAGGCTGATAAGGACGGGAGAGTGTCAGGCCATGCAATGGAACAGAGGCTTTTGATGACCGAGGGGTTGATGGGCAGGGTCAAAATCAAAATCGAAGGATAGAGCAGGTGAGAAAGGATCGTCGAATCCACCCATCGCAGATGGGCAGCTATGGGGGACCGGGGTGGCGGCCGTGCCTCAAGGGGCCGCCAAGGAGCCAGAGGGAGAAAGCGGAAGGATTTCGTGTGGACCATTGGTGTGGCACGCCCAACACGGAAGCAGCCGCGGCAGACTTCACACGGAGCGATCCACGTCGGTCAGTGCCCGACGGCCAGGACGACCTCTCAAAGCAGACACCTCTGCTGACTGGAGAGCAGGACAGACACGCACGGACGAGGGAGAGATCAATGACACAGGCAAGGCAGACAGAAATTGTAGCGCGGCGGCCCTCGCAAGTGGAGGGATTGGGGAGAAGGATGGGGGATGGGCTCATTTAGGAAAGAAGGGGACGTCTCTTCCGCTGGGGCTTGAAGCAGCGGTCTGACCTACAGGCGACGTCGAGATACTGACCAAGAGGCGGTCCTAGACGTGTCTCCAGGCCCAAACGGCCACCCCTACCTTGCTCGCATCCAGAGGAGCCACACCTGACCCCCATCCCAGAATTCCGAAAATTACCAGAAGCCGCTGAGGGGTCCCCTTCTAGAAACACACGGGTTGCCTGACATAGATGCTGCTGCCGTGACAGCAGTCCGCTTGGAAAGGAGGAGAAAACTCAGTCCTCGGACGTACGGATGAAGCTCTCGACTAGATCCCTGTCACCCAGAAGACGCAAGTGGGCCCCCTGATCCTTCGAGGGCTTGAGGAAGAGCAAGCAAAACTGTGTGGACCACAAAGCAGGCTTCGTCTCCACAGCCTGCAGCCTTCCTGCAGGAGGCAGGAGAGCAGCCATTCGTGTTGGATGACAAAGTCTCGTCCCACTGTGTCCGAACTTGGCACAGAGCCTTGTGCAACTCAACGGGCTCTGAATGCAGAGCCCGCCCTCCCGGGATATCTGGAATTGGCTTTAGACACGCGTACTGCAAGGGGGGAAATCAGCACGAATCGCAGCATTGACAGAAGCAGAGATGTTTCCACTTACTCCCCAGTAACATGAAAGGACTGGGAAAGAATCTTTGCCAGGGGTGCTTTCTGCTCGGACGTTAGGATCCCAGAGACCCGGCATGTTCCAGGGACGGACCGCCCGGGCACGGAGCCAGCTGCTGGCCTGACGCAGCCCTACCGGTCAGGTGCAGGTCCTCGGGCTTCAGGACACACGTTGGGTCGGTGGCAACACAGAATGTTGAGGGAATTTCACACGGGCTTCTGATTCAGAGGGTGGAACCGAAGGACCTTTAGGAGCGTTTCACTCCGCCCCAAATAGACACATGGTTTGTTCAAACTCATGTGCATTCCGTGCCCGCGATATTTACCAATCTGTGAAACTTACGGCATTTTGACGTGAGGTACAACTTTCCTTTTTTGATTTATCGCATGTTCCAAAAAGAGGCCTGCCTTTCCCCCACTCATTCTGTTTACAAGCAGAAAATGTGAATTTTATCTGTAGAACTTTTTTTTTGCATTGCCACAGATTCTCCTCCCTCAGTACCAGTGTAGACAAGCCACGATGATGAATAAATCCAGAGCTCGCCTTGACCTGACTGACTCAGCATCGCACGGCCTCACGGACGGCGTCTCCATGTGACCTCAAGAGCAGCCCTCGGCTCTGAGTTACAGGCACCTACTATTTCTCATCCTGGCTCTCTCTAGGGGAAAAGCTGCCGGGTTCACAGGACACGTGTGGAATCAAGAGACAAGGCCCCCGAACAACGTCACTGTCGATTCAAAGTGCCCGTGGGCTTTCCGGCTCCTTTCCTCTTCCTGCTTCTGATTTTCTTTTCTCCAACATACTCATGGGAGGAGATATTTTTTCCTCCAAAAGACGGCTGTCAATTTTGGGTAACTAAGTAACACATTCACCTAAAAGTACCTTCCTGGGGTGCGGTAGAGGCAGTCAGTTAAGGTTTCTCATTAAGCTTTCGCAGAAACGAGAAGTTTAAATGCTCTTTCTGTGTCTGAACATTATATCTATGCCGCGTCTGTGTTTCACAAGCCTAACCTCCAGGTTGCTTGGTACCATCCCACACACTGTAAGTTGACCACTTAAGTTCTCATAATGAGACATAATTTATACACATTAAAAGTTAGAGACGGCATCTCTATAACTCATGTGGAAAACCAAGTAAATATGAACAAAAAGCTTTCCTTTTGTGACTGCAGTGGCTTGTGCACATTTTGATAAAAAGCCGTCCTCCCGAGGCCAGCAGGAGAGAGGGGAGAAACTGGCCGCGATGCTCTCACTCCAGGGCTGGGCTCACAGCCGAGGGGACCACCTCGCTTAACACAGGAAAACCCTCTCCCCGGCCCATTTCTTCTACGTAAGCATTACAAGTTGGGCACAAAGTTCTGTTAAATTCCTTGCTCTCACCCCACAGGAGGTACCTCTGCTGATTAAGAGTTTGTCCCAAGCAAAGTCCTGGTGCTGTTCTCGTCTATGTCCCAGGAGATGTCCCAGGAGATGTCTCCAAGTAAAAGGTCTGTCCATCTGCTGAAAATCAATTTTCTGTAACAGCTTGCATTGCCAGCGACTGGTGGATGAGAAAACACGCTAATAAGCGAACAGCCGAGAACCGGCTGCTGAGAAACAGGACACATACCTGAGCATCTCCTTGAACTTGACCTCCCTTCCCTGCATGGTGACAAGGGTGACGGACACATACCCTGGGACCCACCGGGAGCCAGAGGGAGCTGGGGACACAGTCAGACCCATGCCTGGGGCGGTCCTGCCAGAGACAGCAGCTGGGGGAAGTCGCCCTGTCCCTACCTTCCTGGGAGGGGGGGCCCACCGCTCACACGGGGCTGGGAGAGGCGCGAGGACAGGCAGGCCCCGAGGGGATCAGGAGGGTCCTCAGCCCAGGAGCCGAGCGTGGACGTTTCCGAGATGAAAGGCATCATGGAAGATACTGGCCTGCACCTGCTGGTGTCCTTTCCCAGCCTCGCGGAGGTGTGACGGACAAGTAACAATTGTGGACATTTAGGTAGGACAACACCATGGTTTTTCAGGAGTACCACTGTGCCATGGTGACCACGGTCAAGTTACTGAGCACATCACCTCGCAGAGACACCTGCTTTGAGCGTGTGGCGAGAACACGTAAGATCTCCTCTCGGGTGAATGAGACCGCATCACTGGCCGCAGTCTCTGAGCTATGCGTTAGATCCCTGGGGCTTTACACCTCTTCTAACCCGCCCGTCCTCCTCCACTTCCTCCTTCTCTAGACAGGAAGGAAGCCATTTCAACTTCTCCTCCAGGTCCCTAACCGCAGTTTCTAAAATTGTCATCAATTCAACAAGAGCGTCTCAGTGAAGAATACATGAAAACACATCTTCAATACCTTCCGTCTTATTAATGAAGAGCGTTATATACATAGAGTTGAAGATAAAGCATCTTCTCTATCTCAAAGGAAAAATTCCCCTTTGTGCTCGAATCCAAATGATTCTCCTACGTATAGAGGAACCCAAGCCTTATTTTTGTAGAACCATGTCATTCTCTAAAAATGTCATTACTTAATATTTAATTCGCCATATCCCACTTAGCATTATCGATGACTCACACTTAGCTTTCGAGACTCTAGCGCTGATCAATATGAACCTTGTCTCTCAGAGAAGCAATAAAGGACTTCGCTGTAGTGACAAAACGGTATGAAGATAATAAAGAGAAAAAAACGGTAAAGATACTGGGCAAGCAATGAATTTCAAAAATCAATTAAAGAATCAATGCTGGCTTTCATTTTGTCACAAAAACCTGAGTCAGAGACAATGTGAGATCAAAAATGCCCTGGTTTTATTGGCATTTCTGGCAACGTTAATTAAATGAAAACCCTCTACGGACTGACCGATAACGCACACAACGAGAACAAAGCGCTGTCGCGGGTTTGCGAATCCACTGGCTGTGGCAAGATCCTCACCCGGCGATTCCAGCAGGAGCTGCAAGCGACGGAAAATGCGTCACGCCCTGTGCCTGGCATTTTTAAGTATGTTAAGTCATTTAAATATGATTTGTGTCAGTTGATATAAACCATCACTATAATTACTTTTCAAACGGCCTCCCTGTTTGTCACTCATTTTATAGCTAGAAACGTGTCAACTACTCACTTTTCTTATCTGACCTTGTCTGGCATGAAGGCCACTGTTTCCCAAACTCGGGAACCACGTAGGGCAGCGAGCTTGTAAGGGGAAGTGGCCAAGTTCCCTGGACACTTGATCCTCAATGAATGTTCGAAGCACCACATGAGATGGGGTGGAGTCATAATGACAAGAAAACCGGAAAACAAAATAGAACATGAATCTTTTCCTGTTCTTTTTAAGAAAATAAGCACACATTTATCGATGATACATAACTCCTATTCTGTAACTATGGGATGAAAATCACCCGCTGTTTATTTTGTTTTTCCATTTTCTTATGACTCCACCCAAATTCGTACCATGTTCTGAAACTTCCAATTTTTCAACAACATGAACACTGAAGACGGGAAGTGACAAGAGGGCCACGTCTCTCCCTGTCTGTCTCTCAGGCCAAATTCTAGTCCTACAACGCCCAGGCTCATTGAGTTAAGAATTTTTTGAACATGGGCGCCTGGGTGGCTCTGTTGGTTAAGTGGCCAACTTCAGCTCAGGTCATGATCTCACGGTTTGTGAGTTCGAGCCTCACGTCGGGCTCTGTGCTGATAGCTCAGAGCCTGGAGCCGGTTTCAGACTCTGTGTCTCCCTCTCTCTCTGCCCCTCCCCTGCTCACGCTCTGTCTGTCTCTCAATAATAAATAGATGTTAAAAAAAAAATGGTTCAATAGCCAGCATACAGCACACCTGGGTAGCTCAGCTGGTTGAGCGTCCAACTCTTGGTCTCTGCTGAGGTCATGATCTCACAGTTTGTGAGTTCGAGCCCCACATCAGGTTTCGCACCAACAGTGGGGAGCCTGCTTGGGATTCTTTCTCTCTGCCCCTCCCCCACTCTCTCTCTCAAAATAAATAAATAAACAAATAAATAAAATAGCCAGCATAGTTGCCGAAAACAGAAAACACTAAGAAATGACCAGATTGGGCGATTCCAACGCATCTTGGGAGAGGTGACTGGTGAACGGGTCGAAGATGCGGCATTGGAAAAAAACGACAACAGGCCAGCAACGTAAGCTCAGAAGTATGAGAAGTGACACCACATGCTCCGGGAGAAGCAGGGGCCAGCCCCCAGCCACAGGGCAAGAGTGGGGCTCAGGCTGGAAAACGCACCGGCACCCCACAAAGTCGCTCACACCTGCACAGCCAGGCATCACCTGACCACCCACCACTTCCCTCACCAGTGCCCTGTTTCTTCCACTGCCAGCATCATCCTCACCACGAACCTGCCGGAACACGTTAGCACCTCGTTGTGCGGAAGACACAAGCCTTGCCACTTAGAGACGTGCTCTAATCCCAGCCAAGGGCAAGGACCCTACAGGTTATTTGTCTCCAGACAAAATGATTCTGAGCGCTTCATCTCCAGATCGGAGCCGGGATAGCAGATTCTCAGTGGACACTCATCGGCTGGATGTTTCCGTTTATAGACGTTAAGATTTTATCAGAAGAGGTAACACTCAGATATACATATTTTATATACAGTTTAATATATAATAACAGATATCAAAGTTTACATATATCTCAAGGAAAAGAGTTAGTAACTAACAGACACAAGTTGTATTCAGATGTTGTTTGATATCATTTTTTTTCTTGCTTTTCCAAAGGGCTACAACATAAATGCTCCACAGGCAGACAGAGCCTGCTATTTTCCCATCACATTTAACACAGAATGCTCAACAATTTCGCGGTGTGGACCATGCATTTGAAAGGACTCTGCCCCTCATCTCGTCGTACACAACATTGTCATAAAACACACACAATGGGGACGCCGGGGTGGTTCAGTCTGCTAAGCGCCCGACTCTTGATCTCAGCTCAGGTCATGATCTCACGGTCATGAGTTCAAGCCCCACATTAGGCTCTGTGCTGACAGCCTGGAGCCTGCTTGGGATTCTCTGTCTTCCTCTCTCTCTCTGCCCCTCCCCCACTCGTGCTCTTTCTCTCTCAAAATAAATAAATAAACTTTAAACACACACACACACACACACACACAGAACATATCTCTAAAGAGCCATAGACCATTTTATAAATTGATGACTACATATGCCAAAAAGTAGCAAATTTAAGGCACTTTTTTTTACTGATAGCATAGCACACTTATCAATCACTTTATGCTTGATATTTGAAGCCTTTGAGAAAAAAATGTCAGAATTATCATTTCATCCCCTTACACACTCTGCACCTGGAACTTGTCACTATGGCAACCTGTCCTGATGCCTCTAAATCAGAAGCGATCTGTGTGTTCATATAATATCCTAAAATGCAAAACCGAAACAAAACCACCAAATGCACCGCCAGAGCATTCCAAATGTTCTTTGGTACATTTCAGAGAGTTATTACCTAACAGAGGATGGAATAATTCAACATCTGGATTCATGGCTTAAATTTTATTTTGCATTTTTTAATGTATCACTGGGTAAATTATTCCTTCTGTTTTCTTAAGCCTCTCAAGTTTTCACCACCATAATGAAATAAACCTAATGAGAAATCAAATGGAAAATTTATTCTGGTAAAAGAGAAATATAATTTTTTTTTGATCCTGGCATGCGATAAAAGGGTCAAAACAGATGCTACCCAAGGCAAAACCTGTACCATTGCTCTGGAGGAGCCTCGATTAAGCACAACTCGCATGCTGTTTGGTTGGTTGGTTGGGGTTTTTCTTAACGTGAACGGAATCTCTGATCAAAAATATTTAAATCCAGGGGGCGCCCGGGTGGCTCAGTCGGTTAAGTGTCTAACTCTTTTTTTTTTATCTTTTTTTTAACATTTATTTATTTTTGAGAGACAGAGTGAGACAGAGTGTGAATGGGGGAGGGGAAGAAAGAGGTGGGGGGCGGACACAGAATCCAAAGCAGGCTCCAGGCTCTGAGCCGTCAGCACAGAGCCTGACGCAGGGCTCAAACTCACAGACCACGAGATCATGACCTGAGCCAAAGTCAGACACTTAACCGACTGAGCCACCCAGGCACCCCAAGTGTCCAACTCCTGATTTTGGCTCACGTCATGATCTCATGGTTCATGAGATCAAGCCCTGAGACAGGCTCTGTGCTGTCAGGGAGGAGTCTGCTTGGGATTCTCTCTCCGTCTCTCCTCTCTCTCTCTCTCTCTCGTTCTCTCTCTCTCTGCCTCTCCCCTGCTTGTGCTTGCTTTCTCTCTCAAAATAAATAAACTTTTTAAAAATGTTTAAATCTATTTCTAATAAATAAAATCAACATTCTCAAGTACACTGAGAAAAAAACTTTAAAACACTGAAAGTATCCTAAATATTGATTCATAGTATTAATTAAAATAATTTTTTATCATCAGCAAAGTCATGATCTCTTTAATACACTATGTAAAAAAGTTAATGGAAAATCACCCTTAAGAATACACACAAAAGTGAAAACAGATGCTAACCAGAGGAATTCGATGTTTTTTCTAGTTTTTATCTGTGTGTGTTAATAATTCTATAATAAATATGAATGTTTTATAATTTGATAAAGTATTCTTAACCTTAAAACATGGGGTATCGTAGAAGAAAATTCAGTTTCAAAATATAATTAACGCCAACTGTGAATAAGGCACTGTGTGTGTCTGGCACTAAGAAAAATGAAAATATAAATCAAATGAAACTCCTGCTTCTAAGGACTTCAGGCTCTGGTGGGGATCCTGGTTAGAAAGGAGGAGAGCAGTAGCCATAACTCACTCCATGCCCACCAGAGAAGGTACTCCAGGCATAGTTCTAATTGTATATGGGCTGCACAGCTTGGAACAGAAGGAAACTGAGGCTAAGGGAAAGAGACCGCACTCCAGACATAGTTTATGCATGAGACACGGTTGACACATGTCCAGGGTTTGCCCTTGCCTGCCATCCCATTCGCTAGAACATTCAGACTCAAAGAGTAAGGAACACAGAGACCAAACAAACGATATACTTTCCAAACAACCGCCTGACACGACAACCTAAAGGACGTTATCTGAGCTCACAGGGATGTCACCAGGGACACCCGTTACCGTTTTCCCAGCAAAGTGTGGACAGGCTGGTTGCTGAGATAACGGAATTGGGGACGGAACTGGAGATAACGAAATTGATTCCGCTTATTTTAACAAGAGAGTTGCGATCGGGAGCAGGAAAGTGTCTAATTTCCAACTGAAAAACAGTTTCTTTAAAACAATACAAACATCAGGGGTGCCTGGGTGGCTCAGCAGGTTAGATGTCTGACTCTTAATCTCTGTTCAGGTCATGGTCTCACAATTCGTGAGTTTAAGCCCCGCATCAGGCTCTGTGCTGACAGCGTGGAGCCTGCTTGAGATTCTCTCTGTCTCCGCCCCTTCCCCAGCTCACACTGTTTATAAATAAGTAAATAAATAAATAAACAAATAAATAAATAAAACATCGTCTTAAAAAAATAAAAATAAATAAAACATCGTTTTAAAACATAGCTATGTTACACTTTTCAAGAACTTTCAAATCCATGGTCTCAATGGATTCTTTTGAGGTGACTAAACCTATAAACATGTAAAATGACTGTTGATTGAATTAATGAAGTGTACAGAGGTAAACTTTCTGAACAACGGGCACCTCGAAAGTTTATGGAAGAGCTCGGATGAGAACGCAGCGCTTTCCCACGGCTGTGTGCACATTTGCACGCTAGGGATGCATTCGTAGACGGGACTGTAGCTCGCGTGGGCCTCTCCCCACGTGCTGTCAGGATTCTCTTACAATTCAGTTATCTCTGAGAACATAAATAAAACTCATAACATCGAGCATATTTCATATATACTGTCTCTAATCCTGGAGGTCGATTTTGCTATAAATAAACCATCATATAAACTTCCAAGGAGGAAACCGAGGCTCTGGGATTCCACAGGGTTTTCCCAAGGCTCACATACGGGTGAGTGATGGACGGAGCGTTCAACCGTAGGTGGATCTCATGTCAAATCCCAAGTGGTTTTCACATGCCGGTTTTGATCGGGTAATTCCCAAATATGAGTATTTATGGCCCAAGTTCTCTAAGGAGTGATGAGGAGTCTAAGTGAACCAAGGTATAAGTAAATACAATCTTGCGTACTCAGACAAAAACCATTACGGTCACTCAGTCATTTATAAGTAACAGTGAGACCTTGATTGTGCGAAGGCCGGAGCCACGGCAGGAAGGGCAGGACGTTAGACATGGATGTGTCCCTGCCTGCCGCGTGGGGCCAGCTGTCCAGGCAGGCGGCTCTAAATCTCATGGCTACGGGGAGCCCGTCCTCCTGTGCCCTCACGTGTTGACACATTTGTCCTTGGCCTCGTGGCCAGGTCATGGCCTGAAGGTGCAGGTTTTAGAGCTCCCCAGAAAGCCCAGGTGAGGGTCAGCAGGTGCCTGCTCGCGGCTGACTTACGAGGGTATCGAGGGTGTTCCCTAATGCAGGATTCTTTTTTCCCCTTCCACGAAGGAGTCTTCACTCTCCTGTCTCCCATCTGCCACCAGGGCGGCTCTGTCCCACTCTCTGAAATGCCTTAATGACCTCTCGTTTCCTGAGTTTGCTCTCTATCTGTGGAAACAGAGCTACGGTGTAGGACAGCGGCATAGAAGTTCTATTCCTTAAAAAGCACCCGGCAACATTTGGGAATCTACTGATTATCTTGTTAGGTCTGTCCTCGGAATACAAAACACAAAAAGTACTGAATTTGTGGATACAAACCTTTCTTCCATTATCTTCATAAGACCCTTCATCTTCTTTTTCCTATTATTAAAAAAATATAGTAATCAACTTCGGGGCACCTGGGTGGCTCAGTCAGTTAAGTGTCTGACTTCACTCAGGTCATGATCCCGCAGTCTGTGGGTTTGAGCTCCACGTCGGGCTCTGTGCTGACAGCTCGGAGCCTCGAGCCTGCTTCGGATTCTGTGTCTCCCTCTCTCTCTGCCCCTCCCCTGCTCACGCTCTGTCTCTCTCTCTCTCTCAAAAATAAAAAAACTTTTAAAAAATTTTTAAAAAAAGAAAGACACTTTGATTCACTCTAAGAAATTAAATCTACTGACTGATGTCAAGTTACTAATGCACACGAAACACTCCCAGAGGCCAAAGGAGATCTACATAACGAGTCAACAAGGTGTGGCTGACCAAGGTCAGTGGCTGGTCCACACAGGCATTCAAGTTCTAGCACAAACTCAGTGTCACCGCGATGCCTGTGTCCTCTTTCTATTAACATATGGCATTCGGTTATTCCATAACTGAAAGATTAGCACCGCTCTCCACTACTGCCCCAGTGCAAGCAGGTGATCCGCGTGACCCTTCACCTAACGCTCGGGGACAGACATTGCGCCCACTCTCAGAACACAGTCTTACACTCTTGTCACCAAAGCAATGAAATATTCTCTTTCCTCCTCATTCAGTCTTCCTGATTCATCTAGACACAGACTACACACTTTCACTGAAAACCGCCTCCAAATCAAAAATATTTAAGAACGTAAGGAAGAAAAAGTGAATTGCTTGAAAGAGTGTTCCCTTTGGCTGTCTGTTTTAGATCATAAATTCCACTGATGTTGAAAACCCCAGACTTCCTTTTCCACGAATGCCCTTTCCAGGGTGGGCAAGAGCCAGGAGACAACTCCCAGTAGCTCCAGCCCCCTCCCAGTGGTCCCCAGGGTCACTTCCCCCTGTCCTTAAACGTGGGAGCCAGGAGGCCGCCGGGCACATTTAAGAGTGGAAAGGGATGGCTCACCAGGCCGTTGCATCCTCAAGTTTATTTACAGTTCTGGAAGCTTCGGCAGCAGAATAGACTCAGACTTGACACCCCAGACTTGTTATGCAACCTCCTGCCTGGGGCCAAAAACTTTAAAACAAGAAACCAGCTTGAAAAAAAAAAAATCTAGAGATAGAATTTTGACAACAAATTCCCAAAAATATATTTCTTACCTACATGAATTGTGTATTTAAAGTAAATTTTGCCTTACATGTTCTCACCACGAAAGAAAAAGAGAGAGAGAGAGAGAGAGAGAGAGAAAGAAAGAAAGAGAAGGAGGGAGGAAGGGAGGAAGGAAGGAAATGGTAACTCTCTGTGGTGGTGGGTGTGTTAATTAGCTTTACCTGCCATATATTCTTCAATTAAAAAATTAAGATAAAAGGAAATTTTGTTTGCCCGACACACGTTTCCTGTAGACGAGTCACATAATCTCACAGACGAGTCACCACGGGAACGTGCTTCCCGCATCGATGGTACCCCTCCAGCAGCTGGTGGAGGAAAGAGCAGACACGGAAGCCACGTAGCCAGAATTTTCCTGGGCAAGCTCATGCTGCCACCTATGGAGTGTAAGCTGCCCGTGCCCCTGCTTCCCCAACAAGACGAGCTATTTACGCAACACCAACGACTCACAAAGCACAATGTCCGTGTTGTCCACCGACACCTACACACCCACACACCTGCTGCTATCCACCTCCTGATTCCGCCCTCTAAATATGTATCTTGAAATTTGTTGGGAAAACAGTTTTTCAGTCTGCGACCCGAAGCACAGTAAAGGTAACCAGGGCGAGCAGAAAAGCCATTAAAATTACTCACGTAATTTCTGGCCCCCAAGAGACCTGATCTAAGGTACAGCCTGGCTGGAAAACATGCTATGTGTCTAACTCCATGCCGATTTGTATCCTGGAACCAACTGGGCTCCATGGTTCTTTCTGCACCAAACGTGAGCTCCGCCCAGCACGTTAAAAGGAGAAGGGGGTCCGTGGACCCAGGCCATTCCATGCAAAATAAAAATAGAATCAGCTCACCTCGATGCTTTCGAAATCAGAGGGGTTATCGCGTATCTCGTCGTCTTCCGTGACTATCTCAGCCGGCGTCTGGAGGGAAAACAGAGCCCGTGTCAGGTTCAGTGGCAGTCAGCCTCCGTCAAGCCCCGTGAAAGGAGCAAAGGGCAGTGAAACAGAGCAACTCCGTGAACCACTTCTGTGGACAGAGCTGAAAATGCGGCCGGTTTTTCCACAGTGGTTACTTCAAACCCCACTCTGTGTCTGCCCTGTATTTTTTACCTGTTGCTCCAATCTCTGAGGAGAAACACCTGAAACCCTCTTGTGTGAAAAGGAGCAGAACGCGGGCACCTGGGCGGCTCAGTCGGTTGAGCGTCCGACTTCAGCTCAGGTTGTGATCTCGTGGTTCGTGGGTTCGAGCCCTGCGTTGGGCTCTGTGCTGACAGCTCGGAACCTGGAGCCTGCTTCGGATTCTGGGTCTCCCTCCCTCTCTGCCCCTCCCTCTCTGCCCCTCCCCTGCTCGCTCGCTCTCTCTCTCTCTCTCTCTCTCTCTCTCAACTAAATAAATATTAAAATAATAATAAAAGGAGTGGATTACCCTCCTGATGCCACTGGTCAGCAGGTAGTAAATGCGTGTGTGAGCCTCTGTGTGCCCCTGGGGACCACAACCGCCGCCCTCGTTCCCTGTGTTCAAGACACCGCCACAGCTCCTCACCCAGCGGTGTGTGCTCACACCCTTGTGTATTACTTCCCAGTTTTTGTGACTTGTTTGCAAGAGGCAGTGAGCTGTCTTTAACTGGCACCCTGGAACCTCTCGACTCGGGGAAAACCATGTGGTTCTGTGGCACAGAAAGAAAGGGTCCCCCAGGGGCTACTTCCGTTATATGCCTATACCAGTCGGAGTAGGCGGGTGAGACTGTAGCGACCATCACGCCAAGTGCACGCGCCTCATGTCCACTGCGGGCTGGCCAGGGGGTCTGCTGCTCATCACGGTCACCCAGGATGCCCGACCGACAGGGACACCTACTCCTCACGTTTCCATGATTACAGAGGCAGACAGGCGGTGTGGAGTTTACACACATTACGTCTCTGCCAGGAAGTGTGGCTCGTTAAGTCCGCTCACCCGTCTGCAGTGAAGGCAAGTCGCAAAGCCACACCTGAGTTAAATAAGGTGGGTGGAGAAGTAGCCTCTCACCAGGTGACCACAGCTGGTGGTCATGATGAGCCCTAAGGACCCACCAGCCCCCGCCAGCGGATCCTCGAAGGAGCAAGACCGGAGTCCGTGGCTGTGTAGACGTGTGGGCGGCTGCCCCACGGCCGTTGCCGCTAGCCCGACCTCCGTTATCCAAACGTTCTGAAAACTCAAACACTGTATGAGGGCTCTCTTCCCACAGTCCACGTGGGAAAGTAATCACGATGAATAAGATTCTGCGGGGACTGCTCCAATCACACGAAAAATAAACATGAAAAGCACATTCTTTCAAAGCATCAGTGATGTCAACCATTGCTTCATTTACTCAGCAGTACACACGGAATGCCTGGGTCCCACGATGCTGAGATACAATAGGGACAGCGAATGCAAACCAGTGTGGCCCCCGAGAAGCTTCGTCATGGGGGGAAGCAAATGTTAATCGAGGCACACAATTAAGTACAAAACCACAACAGTGATACGCTCTGTAAGAGAGACACATGGAGTTAAATAGGACACGACGCGGGTTAACATACATGGGAGACCGCCGAATGCTCCCTCGGTACAACCTGAACTATGAGAGATGAGACACGTTCATATATGAAGGCAAAGGAAGACTATCCCAGGCAAAGGGAACCGTGCTGTGATCACAGTAGTGCAGCCAGGGGACGGCAGTAGTTGAGGCCAGCCGGACGGTGGTGTAGACGGACAGAGTGGGTCACTTCCGGACATGTTATTAGGAGGTAAAGCTTGCAACCGTTGAGATGGTCTGGATATGGAAGAGTGGGAAAAGGTGGGTCTTGGAAATATCTCTGAGTTTCTTTCTGTCCACTGGATGAACAGGTGTCATACGTCCATGGTCTCCATGGTTTGGGGATGTGTGGAAGAACACGTATGTTCAGCATCTCAGAACATCTAATGCATGATGTCAACTCATAGTGTGTGTGTGTGGATGTGTGTGTGTGTACAGACACATGTTTGTATGTGTGGATGTATATTTGTGTGTGTATGTATGTCTGGATGTGTGTATGTGGAGATGTGTGTGCATGTGTGTATGTGGAGGCGTGGAGGTATATTGGCGTGTGTGTGTCTGGACGTGTATGTAAATGCGGAGGTATGTGTGTACATGTACGTGTATGTGTGTGCATGTGTGTATGTGTGTGCGTGCATGTATCTGAGCGTCTGAGTGCGTGTGCATATGTAGATGCGTGTGTGCACACATGTGTGTGTGCATGTGTCTGGGTGTGCAAGTGAGTAGGTGCGTGTGTCTCTGGATGTGCGTGTAAATGTAGAGGTATGTGTGTACGTGTACGTGTATGTGTGTGCATGTGTGTGTGTGCACGTATCTGAGTGTCTGAGTGTGTGTCATATGTAGGTGTGTGTGCGCACATGTGTGTGCGTGTGTCTGGGTGTGCAAGTGAGTAGATGTGTGTGTCTCCGGATGTGTGTGCGTCTGTAGATGTGAGTGTGCGTCTGCAGCCCAGGAGAGAGCTGGCGTCCCGGTGGCGGAGAGCTCTGTCTGGGGAAAAGTCTGGAGGGAGAAGAAGAGCTGCCCGACCTGACCCATGCTGACCTCTGACCTTAAGCGCCAGGCTGAGAACACAGAGTCTGCAAAGACGACTAAGGCGCCTCGCAGGCTCATCAGAGGAGCGTGCGACTCTTGACCTCGGGGTCGTGAGCTCGAGCCCCACACTGGGCAAAGAGATTGCTTAAAAATAAAGTCTTACCAAAAAGAGGGAGGCCACGGGAGGGAGCGTTCCGCTCAGGCCCGGCTGGCTTCCGGCCCGCGTACCGTCCGGCCAGGAGGACCCACGAGAGCGGAGAGGGGGATTCGATAACTGACGCCACGAGAGTCTCGAGGGGCTCTGAGGAGACAGGAGCGAGCCCAGGAGAAAGCGGGAGGACAGCCACGTCCACCGCGAAGACCACAGATTCGCGTGGACCCCGGGGCCACCTGCCCCCAGCCACCCCTCATCTCGTCCCCTTTGCTAAAAGGAGAGCCCGGTCCCGGGCAGCAACCCTACCATCCAGAAGAGCCTGGGCCCTCCCCAGACTCCAGAACCAGATTAGTCCCCACCACCCAAGCCCCCTCGCCTGCCCCCAGCTGCTGACGGGGACTTGGCAGACAGACACAGGCGGCGCGTTTCCAGAGGGAAGGGCACAGGGAAGGAAACGGCCTCTCGATCCTTCTGCTCCGTGTCTCAGTGCGTGTCCACGTGTCTCAGCGCGGCGCCCAGGCTGGAGGCGAACGTCCGGAGTCTGTGGGGAAACAAAGCCGAGGCCAACACTCAACGCGCAGAGGGAGGCTGGGCACAGCGGTGCCCAGAACCAGCCCGCCAGTGACACCACTGGGCCTCTGAGCCGCCAGCTTCGGCCGGCCCATCACACGGGAGGCCTCCAGGCTAAGTCACATGGGCCCATAAGTGCTCCTCGGGTTTAAGCCACTTCTCTGCAGGTTCGCTGCTCTTTACAGCTAGAAGCCTCCAACAGAGCACTAACGACGCTCTTCAACTCACTCGTTAACGCGCGCACCCGAACGCCCTTCGTGAGCACAGTCCGAGTTCCTCCCCGCACCTAGAGGTGCCAACGCCTTAAAGCTCCACTGTTTTTTCTAACTAAACAATCCGCAGATTCCACAGACAGACTGGCCTCCTCCTCGTGACTCCAAATTGTTTTGGTTTCACCTTCTTTAGTGTCTCGTTCTTAGCGCTTTCTGGGGAGTGGAATGAATTAAAGTTCGGCGGCCTTGCTCTGCTTGCACGGGAATCTGAGCCAGGACACGCTCCTCTTGTACTGAGCCTGGGGACTCTGAAGGAACCGCATCTCAGCAGCCGTGGGACCCGGCCCCAGGCCTCTGTGATCTCAGGAGGCCCGCCCTTCCGAGCACCTACCGGACGTGCCTAGCACCTGCCGGGGTCTCTGCACCGGAGGAGAGTTGGTCAGAAACGCTGAATTATCCCCCCTTCGACCCCGCAAACAATCATAGCTCAGAGGCCTGGAGGCTAAACAGAGCCTGCAACTCTAGGCACTTTTCCGGCTTTTTTAAGTGTTTATAAAAAGAAACGTCACCTTAAATCTGGCAGAAGACATCGCTTTTGTGAAACACATGTACCTTTAATCAGAATGCAACATCGTTAAATCATCAGTGTCTTAGTATCTGGATGCCATTTTTGCACAGATTGTAAGAGCCAAAAACTGCAGCGAGGACCCCGCCCAGGGGACCTGCCAAACCACTTCCTGCTTCCCCGCTCCACAAGACCACCTTCCTCCCTCCCCAGGGCAGGAAAAAGTCCTCGGATACCGCACACTGGCAGGGCCTGTGCCTTGTCTCCTGGGGACCCTAGAAGGAAAGCCATTCCTGGGGAAGGAGATTGGAGTTAACTAAAAGCTTACACAGGATCTTAAGTTTAGGGCCTCTCTGAAGCACCGGATGTGGGTCCCCCGGGGTGGGATGGGAAGGGCGGTGCTTCCCAAACCTACTGACCACAAGGACCTTGTTTTCAAAGACGCAGAGCTCAGCTGGGGACCCGGTCTGCCTAGTGAAGCCGCTTCACTCCAACCTGTGGTGCCCCTCACCCACTGTGCCATCGCTTGGGATTTTCTCGTATCTCTTCAATGGGACTTATAAGCACCTGCTGGGTGTGAGGAAATGGGCGGTGAGAAGGCCCCCCCACCTCAAGCAGCCCCTCCAGGCCCTCCCCTCTGGCCCCACCGGTCCACACACCACACAGGCACTACTGACGTGGCCCCCACTCCCCCGTCTTTATGCCCATCGATGCCGCCAGAGCTGGGAGTCCCCTGTCCCCTTGTCCCTCAAAGGCACAGAAGTTGCTTTAACATCATCTCCTGACAGCTAGGGAGCCCCGGTCCACGGAGGCATCGGCCCTCCCTGGTGTGGAGAGGCAAGTTAGACAGAAAGCAACACATATGGGGGCGCCTGGCTGGCTCAGTCGGCCGAGCATCTGACTCTTGGTATCAGCTCAGGTCAGGATCTCACAGCCCTGGGACTGAGACCCACCTCGGGCTCCGCGCTAGGCGTGGAGCCTGCCTGAGATCCTCTCTCTGCCCCTCCCCTGGTTGCACGCGTGTGCTCTCTCTCTCTCTCTCTCTGTCTCTCAAAATGAGTAAACATTTAAAAGAGAAAGAGAGCAGTACAACAGCCATCCTCTCTGACCGCCCTGGGCTCCCCCGCCGTGGCGCCAGCCTCCTCTCTCCGAGCGCCTCCCTCACCCCCGCCACTCCCCTCCACGGACAAGCACCTGCGGTCTGCCCGTCTCTCCTCCCCCTACACACACCCCTCTGGGGAACCCAAGTCACCACACGGCCACGGATACAGCGGAAATCAAATACGGTACCAGCAACGGGAACTCAGCAGTGCGTGTATCGATCACGGTGATGCACATAGTATTCGTGACACCAGGGGTTCGCTTGTGTTCAAAACTTGCATCAGACGCTGAGTCCACAGCCCAGAACAGTAACTTATCGAGGAAAATAATCAACGTTGGAAGGGGGTGGGGGGGGTGCTAATTCTGGTATGAAAGGGACTGCCTAAAATGTCTTAATTTATTTACTACAGAAATTCCTTAAAGGTGCAGTAGAAATACTTAGCCCGCTAGTCGGGATTTTATGAGAAAACGAAATCTTTTGGTCACTGTTTGTCACGTCGAAGAAAGGAATAAAGAACATTACTCGCGATTTAGAAACTACAACGGGACACGTGGGGAACGTGCTCAATGGGGTGGAAACAGTAGCTGACTGGAGAGGGCACAGAACATTCCAGAGGAAGTGCTAGAGACTTGACGCGGCCTGTAAAGTTTGTGAACGTGTCACCGGAAAGAAAAATATCAGAGGTTATAATAAAGGGAGACAATTGGGGCGCCTGGGTGGCGCAGTCGGTTAAGCGTCCGACTTCAGCCAGGTCACGATCTCGCGGTCCGTGAGTTCGAGCCCCGCGTCAGGCTCTGGGCTGATGGCTCGGAGCCTGGAGCCTGTTTCCGATTCTGTGTCTCCCTCTCTCTCTGCCCCTCCCCCGTTCATGCTCTGTCTCTCTCTGTCCCAAAAATAAATAAAAAACGTTGAAAAAAAAATTTAAAAAAATAAATAAATAAATAAAGGGAGACAATTAAGAGTGACTGATTTTCAAAAGAGGAGCCAGGAGGTCACTGTCGCCCCGGCCGGGTCCTCTGTGACCGTAAGCACAGGGCTGGGGCCGCGTCCGTTCCAGAAGGACAAAGATGGCCCTCGGATGCAGACACGGACCTTCTGCGGAAGATACGCTGTTTTCTCAAAGACTGAGGATGAGAAATGTGCTTACGTGCTCTCAGGCAGATACTGCGGACAAAGCTGTGCATTTTAGAGCCCACCCGGCCCGCCCGCCCTGGGCGGGAGCAGGGCTTGGGGCCAGAGACCCGTGCAGACGTGACGTGCACTCCCAGGGGGCGTGGGGCCGAGGTGGGCGGGAAGCAGGGGGGACCAGGCCGCCGCGCGTTTGCTCCTGTGCAGGCCGAGGCTCACTCCCCATGCCTTCCCCACTTCCCTCCCCGCCCCCCTCCCCGGGCCTTCCTCACACTCCGTGTCACGCCTCCGTGAGCCCCAAGGAAGGAAGCAGAGAGAGGGGCCCAGCGTGCATCAGGCCCTGTACCAGGCACTCACACGTCCCCCCCCCCCCCCCCCCGCCGCCTCCACGTGGATAAGGAGTCGGGGGTCTGAGGTCAGAAAGCTAGAAAGTCGATGACCTGTGATTCCCAATCACATGACCCCATACACCTCTCGTTCCATCACCCTGTCATCCCCCAGTGGTTATCAAGGGCCCCCTCCCCATGAGAAACTGTGCCCGTGAGCACAGCAGGCCGTCCCCTGCCTCATCCAGTAACAACAAAGCTAACTCTGCGGTCACAAACTGTGACAAGCGCTCAGAAGGGTCCCCATAGCAGAAGAACCCTCCAGGGAGAGGCGCGGGCAGGAAAACACATGATGTAGGATAAACAGTAGCTGACTGGAGAGGGCACAGAACATTCCAGAGGCCAGGCGAGCCGGGGGGAGGGGAGGAGGAGGAGACCGCAGTCGGCAGGGGCTGACGGAGCTGAATCGAAGGCGGGGGGCACGGTCTCGTGATGCAGCTACGCACCTGGTCCACCGGCACCTCCACCTGCAAACTGCTGTCTTCTTTGACTTCTGGCGCCTCCTGGGTATCCGTGCTTGGAGTCTGGGCTCTAAACACGTCACCTTCTGGAGGAAAAAAACACACGTGGGGTTCTTGGGCCAATGGCCACCGCACAGCTTCTGTCCCAAACCGACGTCACAGCTTGGCGTCCTCTGAGCCTGCCGTGCCGTGGTCACGTGGGGCGGCCAGCCCGGGGGCCCCGGGTCCACACCCCTGTCTCCACGAAGCTCCTAGACCCTGAAGTCACGGTCATCGCTGTGTCCTACCCACCACGGGACTCAGTCCCGCGGATGAAACACGGTGATCGCTCGACCAGCGCGTGTCCAGTTAGCTCAGTGAGAAATAAACACAAAGCAACCCCCGGGCAGCAGAATCATATTCTGAGCACATGTACCTTTGTTACTTCAAAATTACGTCAAGAACTTATTTGGAAGTAATGAGCGAAAGGAGTCTGGGTTTGGACAAAATGAGTTCTAACAAACGAGGTGTTAAAATTGTGCCCTGCGAGGTAGTCAGCTAAGCCGACAGACAAGAATCAGCCCATCGGCATTACGATGGGGTGGATTACTGCTTACAAAGTCCCGAGGTTGTCGAAAACTTTATCCTCACCCCAGCAAAAGTGACAGCAAAAAGAAAAGGAGGCAGCCGCTTCCTTCACCTAGAGGGTGTAACCGTGGCCGTGATGGGCTCAGTGACCCAACACGGGATGGGCCACAGCTCATTCCACTTCTTCCTGTCCTTCCCCCCTCCCCTTCCTGGCCCTCACCCCCAGGAGGACCGTCCCCCAGTCCTGGGCTATGGGGGGCCCTGCTCCCAGAGAAGGGATGAGGAGAAGGAGAAGGAGAAGGCAGAGGGTGGCATCCACGGGGACCTCACATGTTCCAGGCCCTCTTCTGTCCGCTGGACAACTGGCACTCATGCAAGCCCCCCACAAAACTACCGTGCCCATTGGTAGATCAGGAATTTGCCCAGGGCCCCAGACTTGGGAGGGCCACGGCCGGAACCTGGGCCCCAGCACAGCACACGGCTTCCCGGAGGGAAGGTCTGATACAAGCCATGTGGGACAGGCTTTGCCAAGAAAGACATTTTACGTGTGCTGATTAAATTCTCTATTACTGTTGATATGTTATAGTATCCCGGAGCATAACCTCCAGTGCTCTGCGGTATAATCTACAGTACTCTAGTATAACCTACAGTACTATAGGCTCAGTAGGCTCTGGTGTTAGGCCCAACCTGGGCATGGTCGGGTTGTATCAGAACACGGCGCGGGCCGTGCCCACCGGCCAGGAACAGTGGCTAGAGAGGGACGTCTGAGCGCCCCACGTGCAGACCCGAGCCTGGCACACAGCAGGAGGACGCCTTCAGCTGGGATGGGAAGGTCCGAAGGGGGAGGGCGGGGAGCAGGAGAGAGGCGGCAGGAAGACCTTGGAGTCTGTAGCCTGGAAACAAGCAGAGGGTTCCCGGGAAGCCAAGATACAATCAGAGCAGAGAATGGAGGAAACCGAAGGGAGCACCAGGGGAGGGAGGGGCTCTAAGAAAAATGACTTCCAAAAGTTGTCAAATGCTGCCGAGAAGCAAAGGGGAGCCCTCCTTTCCAGGATCCTATCCTCTGCGTAACCAGCCACCGTCAAAACACCTGTGACACATGCTGATGGAACACGGGGCTGGCTCCCAGCCAGGGCTCAGCCCCTCCCAGCCGGGACTCAGGCCCCTCCCAGCCAGTCAAGCCCCGCCCAGCCAGTCAGGCCCCTCCCAGCCAAGGCTCAGGCCCCTCCCAGCCAGTCAAGCCCCTCCCAGCCAGTCAGGCCCCTCCCAGCCAAGGCTCAGGCCCCTCCCAGACAAGGCTCAGGCCCCCTCCCAGCCAGTCAAGCCCCTCCCAGCCAGTCAAGCCCCTCCCAGCCAGTCAGGCCCCTCCCAGCCAAGGCTCAGGCCCCCCCCAGACAAGGCTCAGGCCCCTCCCAGCCAGTCAAGCCCCTCCCAGCCAGTCAGGCCCCTCCAAACCAGGAGTCAGGCCCCTCCCAGCCAGGTCTCCGCAGAGCAGAAGCAGGAGCTGAGCAATTATTTCATTTTAAAATCAGCTCCAAAGTTTAATCTTTTAAATGTCCCACCGACTCAAAAGATAAGCCTAAACCATTCAGACGGATTTTAGTTTCACGTCTCCCTCCAAAGGCTAACTTGTCTGTGGGTTGTTTACTGCCTGCCTGGTCCTCAGGGAGAGCACGTCCCGCCCTGATGTACACAGAGGCACAGAATTACCGTACTGATCTGGCAGGGCCTCCTGGTCCGAGAACCCCACTGCCTTCGGCACCGGGATTTTGTTTTTCTCCTCTCACCACCACGGCCCCTCGAGCTGAATGTCTCATTAATAAACCAGATAGTCACCCATCGAGTGTTAAAACCAGATAGTCACAAGTCATATCTTTGCGGTGAAACTGGCCCCGAAACAAAACACCGTCTTAAAAGGGCAGCATTTTTTTAATGCCGGCAGCCAAACGAAATTCACGTTACCTGAACCGCTTTGGAATGAGGGTTCCACCAGCGTTGTCTTCTTCCCCGCTCTGGCGTAAAAAACAGAATCCCGTTCCTTACGGGGAATGCTGTCATAGTTATGCGTTTCTTTTCCTTTGGAATCCTCCTAAGGTACAAATCAAGAGTCAACAGTGTGGTGGGAACAGCAGCGCACCGAGTCTTATCAGTCACCGTGAGAACCGTCAGAGCAAGCACACGGCTCCTTGACTGCCTCGCTCAGCAACCCGGAAGAGGCGTCCCTTCTGGCACCATCTGGACGGCTCCGCCTCGGGCACTTCTCTTCGTCTCCCTCACCAGGAAAGGGAGGCGCTGTCCTACTAACCGAAGGTGCCCACGTACCTGACAAAATGAGGGAAAGCTCTGGAAGGGAACGGGAGAGTCTGAGCGGGTCCGTGTGGTTCTCGACACGCCTAACAGCCTAATAAAAATCACTGTTTCAACAACTACGAAACTATTCCCGCTGGAGCTTCTGGGCAAGGCGGAGCATCTCGGATAAAAATAAATAAATAAACATGTGGCAGGTTCATTTTGGGTTAAGATAAAGGGAAACTCGGATGTCTTTAAAGATCTACGGACAGTAGTGACCAAGCACGGGGGGATCGCAGCGTACGATGAACTAACCCCACACACCATCCCGGCTCCGTCCCACGAACCATCTTCACAACACAAACCATCCCGAGGTTTTCCTTAGCCCTACCTTTGCCGAGGTATTCGGAGCAAATGCAGGCAGGACTGTGCAGAGGTTTCTCCCAAGCTCCCTAAGGCACCTGAGAAAACGTCAAACTAAAACACCTACCTTGCACCATTGGTACATTCACGGTGCAAACCGCCCGTGTTTTATTCCCGCAGAAATTCAAGTGTGAAAATCACCCCACGACCGAATACAAGACCCAAGCAAACTCTTTCTACCTGTTCCAAGGGGCTTTCCTAAAACTCGAAGTCCTGCTCCAGTAAGTAAGTATAGGAAGCGAGGTCTCGGTAGAACCGGTCTTCGAGACAGAGCACGGTCCCAGGTGCGGGTCTGCTGGAAGCAGCTGGGGGTGCGATTCTGCAAACCTGCTTCATTCGCCAAGCATCACCGACACCTCCTTCTTGTGATCATTTGCCATATCGTCAGCCTCTCAGACAAAGACACCAGGTACTTAGTGTGTCACCCCTGAAGTCAGACTCAAGGGACAGGACACAGAATCGTCCCGGCCTCCTCACGGGGACACAAAGCAGCACTCGGCACAGAGCGGAACGCACGGCGAAGGCCAAGAAGAGCCGCAGCCCGGCCACCGGCCCCGTCACCCCAGGCTCCGGCCACGAGATGAAAATGAACCTGTCCACGGCGCCCTGGAAGGTCACCTGAGACACACGGAACCTCAGGCCAGCACCACGGCAGGTGAAGAGAGGGCACGATGTCAATAAGTCGATTTTACTGTTTACTCTCATACCTAAGTACCTGAAGGAAACTCGAGTTTTTAAGAGCACCTTATCTCCACAACGTCCAGTGAAACCTGGAGCCACCCTGGTTTGGCTTCTAGCCAAGTCTTAGCCCAAAACCTGGCTTGTCCCCTGTCCGCGAGGACACCCTGCCGCACTCACCCACACGCCCAGTCTCCTTCCTCCCCCTCGCCCGGTGCTGGACGCAATCTTCCTTCGTCTCTGGGTGGCTTGTTTAGGGTGTTTTTCGTTCACCGGTCACCACCCGAAGGCTGGAGGGCACAGGACCGGGGACGTTTGCTTGTCTGACCATGAATTCCCGAGCCGGCACGTAGCGGGCACGCGGTAAACGCCCGGCGAGTGAGCGCAGTGCGAGCGTGATCTGATCTCCTTCTGCCTTTCAAACGGGCGGGAGTTCTTGCAACCTCAGGGTGCTGTTCACGTGCCTCAGCTCGGAGCTGGGACCCTCAAGCCCAAGCCCACCCGCCTTCCTGGCCCCGCACACCCACCCCTCCCTGCCCCCTTGCCCTTCCAGCTCCCCTCGCCCCTCGCTTCAAATCCCAGCACAAGCCAACCTCGAGGGCCCTGTGCCGTGTCCCCTGTAATGCTGCACGTGGTCGCCAGAGCACGGCCGAGCCCTCTGCATCCCCGGTGCCCGGCAAACACAGTCCGTGCTCGGTGAAGGGATCCTGACAGCTGCTCTGCATCTCCGCTGGTTTCATGAACCGAGTAGAGGATGCGGGACAAGCAGGGGCACAGGAAGGGAGCAAAGACAGGGCAGGGCCCAACCAGGCTCACGTTACACACACACACACACACACACAGGGGCCTGCACCGCCGCCCCAGCCTGCCTTCCCGTGCCCACGGGGGGGGCCCCCCACGCGCCCCCAACCTGCCACGCTCCCCGAGAGCCGCCACGCCCTCCGGTGCGGCCTGCAGCCTCGCCTACGGGTCCTGCTCCGACGTGGCCACGTTCCAGGCAGAGGACCCCTGGTCCGCGCCCCACCCGGCGGCCTACACGGCCCCACGGCCACGCGCCTGCAGCTTCTGGCGCCCCTCGGGCCAGAGCTCCCCCAGGACCCGGCGGGGCTGCCGTCAGCTTGACACGCGCCTCCGGCCGCAGTGGACACTCTGTGTGTCGCCTGTCAGAGCAACGCGCATTTACAGCAGTTCTGGGAATGGACGGGTTGAGCAGGAAAACAGGGAACCCGCTGCTCCCACCCCCGTGGGGAGACTTTCAGACGTCACCCTCTGCTCCCCACTCCTCCCTGCCCCGAGTCCGGAGTGGAAATCAGGGCGGGCACCTTACAGAGGCGACAGGTGCTGCTTTTTCAATTTCATGTTTCTTTTTCCTACTACAGACATTTCCAGAAAACACGCCGGAGGCATCCTGTGCTTGCTTCTCTGTAGTGCTCTGGGAACTGTTACTTTTCTGCGGAGCCCATCTCCTTCACTCTATGCTTTCCTGCTGCTGTCACAGTCTTGCTCAGGCACAGGGAAGAGCCTCCCAAGGTACCGTGGCTGAATTAGCTCGTCTGCTTGGGGAACAGGGACCACCTGATTGAGTCAGGTTCAGAGTCAAGCCACTCTGGGGGGGCAAAGCCAGCGCTGAGTGCTGAGGGAGTGTCCCGTTTCCAGGCGGGTGAGGTTTCGCATCGGTGAGCCAGCCCCGACTCCAAGCATTATTAAAGTGAAAGATTGCTAACATTTGGACCTGACTGTCGCACCTTCTGGCCACTAGAGGCACGCACAGACGCAGCCGTGGATGCTGTGTGATACTGCTATGGTCTTGATGTTATTAGCCTGCAAATGGCATTTCCAAAGCCCTTACTCCGCACTGCACTTTACAGTTTAGACGGTCACTAAAGTGTGTGTGTCCCGTTGTATGCGTCTCTATGACTGTTTCACACACACACACACACACACACACACACACACGGCTTTAACTTGTCAATGTTTTTCTCTCCGTTTCTGTTCACAGACAACGTTTTTTGTGTTCTGTGCCCAAAAGAGAAGTAGGTAACATGAATGGTCTGGTTGTGGATGTGATATAAATACAATGCTTATTAATTAGCCACTGATATCTTACGGAGGCTTGTACATTCAAATACTCATTTTAATATAGGAATGCAGCTTTAAACATTTATTAAATTAGCCTCGCTTCTTTGGAAAGCAATGGATACAAAATCACAGTAAATGCAGCTGCTGTAAAACTGAATCTGCTATAACAAAATTAGGATATGTCTGTTCAGTGGTGCCTGAGTGACTCAGTCGGGTACATGTCTGACTCAGTTTTGGCTCAGGTCATGATCTCACGGTTTGTGGGTTCAAGACCCTCGTCGGGGCCTGTGCTGATAGTGCAGACAGTCCGCTTGGGATTCTCTCTCTCCCTCCCTCCCTCTCTCTACCTCTCTCTCTTTCTCTCAAAGTAAATAAATAAACATTAAAAAAAAACAAAGAGTAGATTCATTCGTTATTTTCAGAGGACTGAAACAG
This sequence comes from Panthera uncia, assembly GCF_023721935.1. NCBI lineage: Eukaryota > Metazoa > Chordata > Mammalia > Carnivora > Felidae > Panthera > Panthera uncia. The sequence goes on from NW_026057579.1 coordinate 37,580,427, forward strand.
TCACAGCTCAACTTAACTGAGCCCTGGGCCACCCTGACCTCTCCCGCTCTCTCATCCACAACCACCCAGACATGCCAGTGCCCCTGCCTGGTATTCTTCTTCTCGTTTCATGGGACCAAATGCCATGAGGCACGTGGTTATCTTACGTGTTGCTAAGAAACGAAGCAAGCTACCAACTAAACTATGTCACACTGCTCCCCTGTAACCCGGGGGTCTGTTTTCTGCTTACTGGAAAATCCCTTGGAGAACTTTCAGACAGAGATGTTTATCACATCCCGTACCTGTGCATAAAGCAAGAGGACAATGTAACAGACATAAATTGCTTGAATCTTCTTGAGATTTTACATCCAGAGTCGGGCTCTCCTGAGCCATTTCTTTCTTTCTTTTTTTTTAACGTTTATTTATTTTTGAGAGAGAGACAGAGAAAGAGCGTGAGCGGGCGAGGGGCAGAGAGAGGGAGACACAGAATCCGAAGCGGGCTCCAGGCTCTGAGCTGTCAGCACAGAGCCCGACGCGGGACTCGAACTCACGAACCACGAGATCATGACCTGAGCTGAAGTCGGACGCTTCACCGACTGAGCCACCCAGGCACCCCATAAATAAAACAAATATTTACTAAAAGGAAGAGAAAATTCTATCCCTACCTCTAAGGACCCGACAACATAATGAGATGAGGGCATGACTAAAACGAGTAAGGGCTACCCCCCAAACTACTGCTTCAGGCCTCTGCTCAGAAGCTTCCAAAACCACGGAAGTAGGGGATTCTGAGGTTGTAGCATTTACGCCAAGTATCAGCTTCAAACCCAGTGCCCACACCACCCGCGAGCTGCTTAAGGCAACCTGAGGAAAACTCCATGAGGCTGGAATGGTGTGCACACCCACGTGGGCTCTTTGTCCCCCGAAACAGCTGCCCCCTTCTCTGACCCCTCGAGGACCTGCACTGGGTTTGCCGATCTCCACGTGTCGCCTACTCCCTGTCCCGCGAGCCATCACCCTGTGCACGTGACTCATTTACACGCCCCTTCTATGATGAGACAGGCCATGTGTCATGTATCCTAACCAGATGAAACACACCCTTAGGGCAGAATCACATCTATCGTTTTCGTGCTCTCAATGATTCTCATTCTTTCGTTCATTCAACAAACACTTAATGCTAAACTCAGCCCGTAGAGAAAGAAAATCGAAAATAAGCTACCGAAACAAAAACAGTCGATTCAGGAAAACCTTGATGCCAAAAGCCAGGCAAGAACAACACGATAAAGAAGTATTCCAGGCTCATCTCCTCTATGAACAGACATGCAAAAAACCCTAACAAAATTTACCAAACCCCTTTCGAAAAGCATTTGTGAGCAGTGAGGCTTTTCAGTGAAGGCAGGTGGGAAAGGAGTGATCTCAGCGAGAAGAGTCAGGTCAGTCGTGTTATCGTCGCCAGCAACACCGAGCTCCTTCGGCGCAAGTGAGGACGGGCAAGGTTCTGGGCCCGTCCACGGCTGGACTCTCGCCAGGCAGATGCCACGGGGGCTCGTGGGGGTCGGGAAGCCCAAGCATTTCCAAGAGCGTGGGTAAGATAGTGGTTATGAAATCCAAGCTGCACCAGGAGAAAAGCCACTCCAAGGGCCGGCCACTAGATACCGGAAAACAGAGGTCGATACGTGGGGAGACGGGTCTCAAGGCTGGGAAGTCTCAGTACGGAGGGTCCCTGAGCACAAGGGCTGGGCAGCCAGGAACAGGCAAACAGTAGATGCTCAACAGCTTTACTGAGCAAATCCTAAGGTCAGTAGAACCACTGAAATGCAGTTTTTATAAGATGGTGGGGATATGTGGTCATTGTATACACAGGTGACAAAGACCCATATGGCCCCCAAGACCTGCTTCTACCTGCCCATCCAGGCTCTTATCCTGACACCTGCTGGCCATGCTTCTCGTGCTTTATGTGCAACACACACACACACACACACACACACACAGTGAGCTGTGCCCCAGCCCTGAGACACCCCCTCCCAGCTGTCCTCAGGCTCAGGGCAGCCACACCAGGCTTGACGCCCTCCCTCCTGTCTGTCCCCACACCACACATCTTCCTCCTCACATTCACTGTGTGTATGTCACAGACATCTCCGTGTACCTCCCGGTTCTACACCCACAGCTCCAACGCCTCATTCCCCACACGCACAGGGGGCAAGCCCAGCACCCAACACTGTGCCCAGAAGTCTGGGTCCCCACCGCGGGGCCTCTCCAGGGAGGCGTCCTTATCAAGGTCAAGGACACCACGGCCATCCACAGCTTCCGCTTCACTGTGTGAAAAGTACTTACTTTTTTCTTTTCTCTTGAGTATTTCTCGATGTCCGCGTACTTTCTGAAAGACAAACGATAGTCAGCTAGAAATTGGTAAAGATCAGCCAAAAAGCCTCTTTCCGAGAACGTAGACTACAGCTGTGGCCTTCCGGAAGATGAGGCCACGGGGAAGGCCTGTCCAGCGTCCTGACGGCCCGGGCTCACGTCCACAGCTCTTCCCCGGTCTCAGGAGCAGAAACGGCCCCAACGAGGTTTGCTCAGTTTCCTTCCCGAAGACCTTGGAAAATCTCCACTCACCAGTGTGGTAAACCAGCCCACGGGCAGCGTGCTTATGGGCACCTCTGTCCAAAAGCTTTCATACAGTCGCGGGGGGAAACCTAACATTTTCGAGGTTTTTAAATTTAAGTCTTTTTATTTTCTGAGAGAGAGCGTGCACGCAAGTGGGGGAGGGGCAGCGAGAGAGGGAGAGAGGCTCCCAAGTGGGCTCCCCGATGCGGGGCTCAAACCCACAGACCGTGAGATCATGACCCGAGCCAAAACTAACAGCTGGTCGCTTAACACACTGAGCCGCCTGGGCACCCACATGTTTGAGGTTTTTGACAAACGACAGTCACTCCCACAAACACGATTTCTTGCAGTGACCTGTGGCACATGTGTCACGTCCTCCCTGGGCTGGAGAGGACGCACGGCTCGGAGACGTGAGGGTTTGGTCAGAGCCGCGCTGCTGATCAGGAGAAGAACAGAGACCCCAAGCCCGTCCAGAACCCAGCCCAGCCTCCTTCCACCGCGTGACAGACCCCTTGTCTAACCGCCACCGTGGTGCAGAGGCACACCCCCCGCTCCGGATCCCCATGCAGGGGCGCTGACCTCCACCGCTGGTACGCGCGGGAGGGACACTTCTGGCACCGGCTCCCTGGCCGACGGGCACCTCCCTGGCCCACGGCGTGTACGGGAATGGACTTCAGTCTCCTAGCAGCTCTGCAGATGCTTTTCCTCCCGAGCCCCAACCTCTTTGGCGAGGAGAAAGATATTTAAGCGACCGACCGATGCAGTTCAGGGTTCAGCACGTGAACGACAAAACCCGTTGAGAGATGGGGGCTCGGGTGGGGAGCAGGGGACACAGAGAGAACCACTCGACTCATTTCAACAGCCCCTAAGGTGTTTCGACCCACCACGCAGTTAGGACGGTCACCAAAGAATTAGCATGTCAATAAACTCGGGACATGGCCGAGCTGCCAGGCACGCGGGCAGGACCCTAACCTGCCCACCTGCCGCGGGGTCATCGTCTGTGGACAGGACGAAAGAGGCCACTCTCTGCCTCCAAGTCAAAACCCTAACGGCACAGGAGCGCACACGGGCACAAGGTCGCCACAGACACCGTCCCTGGCAGTGTCTCGGGGGCCCAGGCTCCGGGCGGGGAACGTACGGGGCGGGTGGGGGTGAACCCATCTGCCTGTCCCAGCACGAGACGAGCTCTGACAGCTCCTTCTCCTTCCCCGAGACAATGACCGTAGGAACCGTGCTGAGGAAGCAGCCCCAGGGAAGGGCCCTGGCAGGTCCTCAAACAGTTGTGCTGCGGCTGCGTGTGGCTCAAACACACCCCGGGACGAGGCTACAAAATCCCACCACCAGCTGGAAACCGCTCCTCCCAGCCAGACCTGGGAATCGGGAACTTTCCAGGTGCAGAAACGGGCACGGGCGCCCAAGTTAAACACTGCCTCTGACGGACTCCCGGGCGGAGGGCTCCATGTGTCCTGGAGGGGGGCACCTGACCCCCGGGCAGCAGAGCCCTGCCTTCCAGGACAGGCGACAAAGGCCGTGGCTGGCCTGTCCCCCTGCAGCTCAAGGGCATATCGGTGAGGCGGCCTGTCTGTCATCCCACGCCCCGCCCTCTCTTCTTCCAGGGCCCAAAGGCAACGAACTCAGCCTTAGCCCTAATGCCGGGGCTTTAATTTGGAACAAAAAATTGAGGATCTGGATCAGTACATACCTCTGAACTCCAGTGTTTCAGGTCACGTCCTTCCTGACCCACCACTGAGCCTGGACCCCCCCCCCACTCCCGTATGAACACACACTAGCTCACCAGGAGCTGTAGCCGCTGAGAGCCCCAGACTAACAACCAGGTTCCCGTCCCTGCCAACACAACGTCAGAAAAGTCAGGAAGTGTTCTGGACTGTTGGCGGTCCCACAGCATTTGGAGCAGGGAATACCGAGGCTCCGGCACACATACAACCGAGAAGCAAGGTGGGTGGAGCACTGAAGTCTCTCTAAGGAAGCAGCAAAGGTTACGGCACCCTGAAGATGTAAGTCACACACCTTATCAGGTGACTTCAAGGTCCACGAACCGTGAGAACTGCAGGCAGACAGGGACTCCACGCCCGTCCCCGTGAGCATCAGTGCGGGCCTCTGGGCAAGCAGGTCCAGGGTGAAGCCGCTGGGCGTCCCTCAGGCACGAGCCTACAGGACAACGTTGTCCACTAACTCCCGGAGCTTGGCTGGCCTGTTCCAGACGGCGACGGCGGAGAGAGCAAAATGCACCGAGAAGGGACAGCCAGCCCTCTCCTCTCCGGGGACGGGACGGGAGCTCCCGCCAACACCTTCACCTTCCCTGCAGACGTTCCCGCACGTCCAGAAGCACACGCCCTGGTGCACCTGCTAGCCCGGGACGGGATCCACCATAAAAGTCACCACTGTGATTTCACAGACCAGTGAAAGATGTCGGACTCTCGATTTCAGACCAGGAGAAACTGACCAAACGAACAGGGTGCCGGAGGGAGCGCTGGGCTCTCACGCCTGAGCCTCGGGGCCAGGGCTACGACTGGTTTGCACACTGAGACTCCTCCCTCTAAGACCCCCAGCGTCCCCAGAGAAAAGACAGCGCATTCAACGTGAGGGCTTACTGTCCCTGTGAATATATCAAACCACAGGCGTCCCCCCGCGCCTAATTTTGAAAATCCAAAACCGTGCCACTTATAAAACGACAATATCAAGTTTCACTACAGGAAAACAGCCAATAGCTGAACCGGCCTTACACGGGGACAATCCTGGGGGAAAAGGCAGATTTTACCCACTCAGGAGGTAAAGGGTTGAAGTGTGCTCACCGTTGGACCTCGCTGGGCACCTTAGAGGATTTCCAGTAAGGGAAATATTTGAAGGTCTCCGGTCCTGCCGCCACGTAAAAGTGGTTATCTTGCAGATCCTTTGAGTTGTCCAGAAGATGTCCATTCATGGTAAATAATCTGTGAATAAAGAAAGAAGAAATGGGCCAGAGACTTTCGAGCACCGATCTCGGGACTGGGGGCGTTTGCAGACAGTACGACCGGGACGTGGGCTACCGGCGGGCGAGCTGGTGAAATCTAAGCAAGCGGAGTCCAGACAAGCTAATTAAAGCCTGTGGGAGCTGCCCTTCCAGGGTCAGGCTTGCCTTCCATTTTTAGCCTTTTTAATTAAAGTGTATTTTTAATTATGTACAAGTGCTCAGGGGCCCTTGAGAACATTGTAAGCTCTTGGTTGGTGTTCAATTAATTTTAACTAATAACAGCAAAAATTAATACAAATTGGCTTATTTTGTTGTAACAATTCTTGGAAAACAAACCAGTATTTATTAGCCAATAATACGCCTTTTTATGAGCACCAAAAGACTAATATTTGTCTACTTTTTATCCTATAGTCTTCTTTTGGCAAGTATTCATTCACTAATTCAGTCACTTAAGAAATTATTTAAGGGGCGCCTGGGTGGCTCAGTCGGTTAAGCGTCCGACTTCTGATTTCAGCTCAGGTCATGATCTCACAGTTCGTGGGATCGAGCCCACATTACGTTCTGTGCTGACCGTGCGGAACCTGCTGGGGATTCTCTCCCTCTCTCTCTCTCTGCCCCTCCCCAGCTTGTGTATGCACTCGCTCTCTCTATCTCTCTCTTCCTCCCTCTCTCAAAGTAAATAAATAAACATCTTTTAAAAAAGAAATTATTCAATTCACTCAATGCTGAGCATCTATCACACACTAGACCATGAGGGAGGCACTGTCTGGGATAAAAATATGGGTAAGGAAGTCACTGCTTCCCCAAAACCAAGGCTTGTACACAAACCTAGGAACAGAAATGTGACCAAAGAAGGGCAAAGATCCATCCTTCCAAGAGGAGGACCCACCTGGAATCAACTGTAGGCCTCACAAAAGTGGGGGCACCAGTGGGGTGAGGATGTGGTAAGATTTCTTCACGTGCAGATGCGTAAAGCATTTGGGGTCGCAGGAGGGGTCGGGGCCAAAAGCCAGAACACGGGGGTTGATGGTCACTGAAGTGTGAAACGCACACACAGAATTTGCGCATCAAAGTCTGGAGCCTGGAACTCTGGGGCGAGGAATTTATCATGGACTTTGCCGCAGTGAGTGGACGTCACTGTGGACGAGCGGACGGGAGCTGAGTGTGAGCAATGGTCAGCTGGCCGTTGGGGATGCGGACGGAGGAAAGGAGCCTGTCCCGTAAGAGGAGGCTCAGGTTGCCACAGCAGGCGTGCGAGGCGATCGTGAACCAGAGCCGCGAGCGCCAGAGTGGGAAGGGGAGAAGGGCAGGCCGAGCGGGTGGAAACCACAGAACCACGCTTGCCCTCCACCCATCTCCCCCAGACCTTAGCATCAGAACCACCTGGATGGCTTGCCACCGTGTAGACAGCCAGGCCCCACGCCCAGAGCCTCTGACTCCTGAGTCTAGGATGAGGCCGGGACACGCATTCCTAACAGTGCCGGCCAATGCCCATGCTGCTCTGGGGGCCAGGGGAGCTGCAGCCCTAGACCAGCCCCAGGGGAACAGGACCTTCCGGACAGGAGACAACCATGAGCAGCCACCGGGAGCTGTGTGGGCAGCAGGTGGCCTCGACCAGGAGCACAAGGTTTCCACGTGAAAAGCAATGCCTGGAATTCTGTTCTTCTCCTGCCATTTTGCCCTGGGACAGCCAGTGCCTGGGCTCACTGGAGGACCGCACAGCTGGTGACGTCCCCAGGAGTAAGTCAGGGAAGCACTGAGTGGGCAGGAGACGAAGGGAGGCGGGCAGACTGAGCGGTGGCAGTGCCCGGGCCCCTGCCCGCAGACCCTGTTCCGACCCGCCCACGGTGTCTGGTGGATTCCACCAGGAGCGGAAGCGTTGGATCAGATGGACCAGGAATTTGACATAAACACGAAAAACATTATAGACGAAATAAGGGCAGATGCTACCAATACGAAACAACAAGGAAGTGTGGCAAAGAAACAACTAGAAAAGCAGATACAAAGAGCACATCCCGGAGGACGGGGAGACGCGGAGCAGGCGGGGGGCGGACGAGGTCCAAGCCGCTGTGGGGACTCCGAATCGAGGGCGTCTCCCAGAGGGAAGCAGGGGGAGAAAGGGAACGTGTCTGAGAGAAAAGCTGAGACGTATGGATGAGTAGGAATGCCAACATCCAGAAAGTAAGAATCTCGAAAGATAAAGTGGAAAGGAAGAAAAATGTACAGAAATAACAAAGACGAACTTCACAGAAGTAGAGAGAGAGGGAGGACCTCAAACTGAAAATCAATAGACATCAAAGACAGAGAGGTCACAGAAAAACTCCCACGTAGGCACGTCAGGGGGACTTCTAAGGACGAAGGCCGGCATCCGAAGGGCTCCCCCCACGCAAGAGCCCACTGACACACCACACACGCACCACCGGATTTTTCAACAGCAGTCGCAAAGGCCCAAGACAACGAAGTGACATCTTCTCAAAATCTGAGAAGAAACAAGTTCGAAGCGAGCCAAACCCTCAGTTAAACGGGAGGCCCGATTAAAGTACCGTCACCTTGACAAGGCCTTGGAAGATGGTCCACAGGGACTCACAGTAAGAACGTTTCTACAGGAAGGGGTTAAATAAAAAGGAAAGAGCTACTGCAGAGACGCTGGGAGGGATCTGTGAAGCGGGGCGACCACGCGCCTTGGCACGATCCCTGTTGTCATTAAATGAAGTTCGATCAGAGAGAACATGTTCACGATAACCCAGAATTCAGCACCGGGGCCGGGGTTGTTGAGGGGGAGACTGAGGAGCAGGAAAACAGGCTTACGTTCTTGTCGGGGAGGGGGGAGATAGAGCAATCAGTTCAGAACTGACACCAGAGGAGATAGAGTCCAGATGTGACTCTGGGACCACGGCGGGAACCCGGCCGGCTGGGGGGAGGGGCGGTGCAGGAAAGGAGCTGTCCCCAGCGGTGGGGCTGCAGGAAAGCCGGGCCCTGAGGAAGCCCCGCTCAGATGTCCCAGATGCACCAGGAGCTGCAGGCCAGCCCTCAAGCAAGGGGAGCCCCCCAGGGACGAGACCAGTGCCTGTGTGTTCATCCCCACGGACGTCCTCACCCGGAGAGAGCTAAGGGGAGAAAGACTAAGTAGGCTTATTAATCTAACGTGCTCTTTTCCCTCCAAATATCGTGTTTCCTTGCCTCGCCTCTGCCACATCACGTGTGACACGCGGGATTGCTGACCCTGACTCCTTCCGGAAGCACGCACAAGTGTCTCCTCCACGCAGCTGTCTCTCTTTCTTTCAGAATAAAACGCTGGTATTTATAACCGCATTCTGGAATCATCTGGTCTGTAGGTGACAGCTAACTCCCCCGGCACGTGCAGGGTCACCTGTGACTCACCACCCTCCCTAGGTTAACGACGCTCCCAACAACAGTTTAGGTCCTGCTCCCAACAGACCCTCAGTGTTCATCGCTGGCGTCACAGCTCTTGATGGTAAATCAGTCGCTTACATTGCAATGTGCCCCCGAGAGAGACCATTGACGGAAAGTGAATTAGGAGTAAATGTTTTGGCTCTTCCGACCCAAGGCCACCTGGAGACCATCGCTGTCCATAAAGTGGTCCTTCCAACACTCAGGACCACTCCGCACCCCTTACTTTTCAGTTTCGAAGGCTTGTGTCTTCCCTACGCTTTGTCAGCTCCTTCCCACAGTGGGGCCTCCTTATCCCAGCGGCGTTCCCAACACTGAGGCTTTAACCTTTCCCTCTGCAACCTGCTAGCCTTGCTGCTCCCCTGCTCTCTCCTGGTCCACTCTGACCCTCTGATCCACACCAGGCCCTTGGTCTAAGTGCACCAAACTGTCCCCGGATTCACCCCCATGACAGCCACGGCCACCCTGCCTCTCCCTGGCCCCATGGCCACCGTACCTCTGTCGTCCCTGCTCTGTCCACCCACCACTGTCCACGCCACCTCTGTCCCTCTCACCTCTGTCCACACCACCTCTGTCCATCCCACTTCTGTTTACCCCCATGGTCACTTCACCTCTGTCCCCACTCTGTCCACCCACCACTGTCCATCCCACCTCTGTCCATCCCCATGGCCTCATTCACCCCATTCACCACACCTAACACATAGTAGATGTTCAATAAACTTTGTTCCGTGAAAAATGAAAGAAACTGGCCAAAAATAAGTATGTAAAGGGACAAGAAATAATGTCTGCCCCCAAAGAATTAAAATCAGAGTTAATGAGAGAGCATTGTAGCCCTTGCTGGTCCCGGCAGGACATCCCCACACTGTGACTGGGTCTCCCCCAGGTGACAGAGCCTTACTTTTGAACGCCTCCTAGAGGGAAGACTTTTTCCCCAATCATGGCCAGCACGCTATTCCATTCCGTCAGACTGAATTTGGGTATGATAATTTTTACGGGTGGGATAAATAGTCTTCCATTTGTGAAAACACTGTAAGAATAAAAAAAAAAAAAGCATTCATTAGTACCTTACACTTGAGGGGGAAACATTGGAAATTCAAAGAAAGATCTAGAACGACAGAGCCATAAGCAGCACGCAATGCGCCAGGCAGCCCTCACACACACCGCCTGCATCCGCAGAGGGACCGTCACCAAGCGCCCGATGCTGGAAGTCCGGTGACGCTGCAACGACGCCCAGAAACTTCTCTTCATGGAATAAAATACACCCAGATGAACAGGACGGAACTCCGCTTTTTAAATAATATGCCTCCACCATGGCGGGTAAAGCGAAGAAAATGGTGCCCGTTTGGCAAACAAAAGGCGGGTTTTGCCATTAAAAGTGTAGTCACTTTCTCTTTCCACGGGCCAAGACAGTGTCCCCGAGGAAATAATGTGCGATCCTCCAAAAAGATAAGAGAAACAATTGGTTTCACCCGTGCAGTCTGGAGGCAGCTTTGCTGGAATCCCAGCGGGTTTATTTTATTTTCCATACGTGTCCGGGGAGGGGGGCGGGAACTCGATGCAAAGTTCTCCTGCTAATGAGGCCAGGCCGCCCCCCCCCCCTTCCAAGCCACTTGGCAACAGTTACATGCTGTTGTAACTCATACTAAAATCATGTAAACTATGAGCCTTGTTTCTTTAAGTCTAAAAGTGATGAATAGTGTTTAACACGAAGGTGCTCAATGTTACAATTCTAGTTTTCAGTTTTTTACATAATTATTTGTGGTTGCTGTTGCTTCATTGTTACCGTTTTTCTGTAATGCAAATAATTTAAAACTGGATGAACGCATCGCCTTTTCAGATCAAATATAAACTTTAATCTGTGCAAAAAATACAGAGAATCCACTTTCTTTGCTAATGCGCTGTACCAAGGGGCTTCCAATCAATGCAGAAACCCCCTTCTCCCATATTTAAAATATTGCCCCAAAATAACACTAGAAAAGAATGTTCCGCGCAAGTTATATTACAATGCATTTATGTGATATTACGCCCACAATAGATTTGCTACAATGTTTCCATCTATTGGTTTTCCTTATGCCAAAAGAATTCTTTCCAAACATGGGTCGCTAATAATAATACAGGAAATAAATGTTTAAACAGGGTCATGTCGTGCTTTTGCTTAAATCTTTAAAGATATTTAACGTACACTCTTTACCTGAGTGCGGGGAAATAGGAACTCTTATGAACTGAATTGTGTCCGCCTCCCCCCCAAATTTTGGCATCTCTTGCAGACCTAAGACACACACACATACACTGTGGCTGCAGCTAGAAGCATGCACAGTCTTCCTCGGGGGCGAGTCAGTAGCACAGACTGATGAGACGTCTGTGATCAATAACTATTGACCCATTCTTCCCACTTTGTGAAATCCAGCCCATGGAAACGAAACAGATTTACATGCAAAGATGTTTCCCATAGGATTATGTATGGAATCGAAAATATAAAACCAACCTGCATGTCCAGGTACCCAGGAATGTTACGTAAATCGTCGCACGGCCATACGATAATAAATTATGCAGCAGTTTAAAATTGTTTATGCAGGATTTGCATTTACGGGGGGAAATGGTCAACTATAACGGATGCTGTAAAAAACACGACAGAAGGCACAAAGAGAACACTGAGGGTAAGCGTTCTTCAGGCCAGTGGCGGTTGTCTGAGGAGTGAGATAAGGGATGTTTATTTTATTCTTCACACTCTTGTAAGTTCCCACGTTTATTTATAATAAGAATGTAATTTTTAAAGACAAGGAAAGGAAGTAAGTGTTATTTCCAACTTAAAGATTAGGAAATTACGAGTTCAGAGGGCATGCGGGATGGAACACATCTCCCAAACTGAAGAATGAACTAGACCCCTTGCTTTGCCCGGTTTCACGGATCAGACGGTCCATCCGCCACCCGACAGATGACTGACCCCACCTAAGTGCCCACGAACAGTTTCCGGGGACAGTCCGCGATGGAGAGGTGATGGACAGGCAGGAGCCCCTGAGCACTGGGCAAAAGCCAGGCGTGGTTAGATGAGGGAACGTCTGAAATTTGGAATGCTGTGTAGCCATTGTTTTAAAGCACAGCTTATCCACATGGGCTCCTATGGAACCACCTCCAAGATGCATCATGTGGGGAGAAAAAGGAGGATACACGGAGGTATTTGTAGGATACATATGCTTGCCAAAGCCTGGATCTCCCAGCCTGTCTTACAAGGATACAAGGCCAGGGCGGGGCACTCACTTTGAACATAGAACTTTTAGAGCTATATAAGGCCACGGGCACAGATTTTTCGGGCCACAAAAAGATAGTTACATTTTTTAAAAAACTTTGAAATAAGAGAAGAAGTTAAAGGCATAAACCTACTACTCGACACACCTTATAATGTGCTCATTGGTGTGTAATAGGAAATATTTTTAATTTTTTTGATGTTTACTTATGTTTGAGAAAGAGAGAGAGAGGGACAGAGTGTGAGTGGGGGAGGGGCAGGGAGAGAGGGAGACACAGAATCCGAAACAAGTTCCAGGCCCCAAGCTGTCAGCACAGAGCCAACACGGGGCTCGAACCCACGAACCGCGAGATCATGACCTAAGCCAAAGTCGGACGCTTAACCGACGGAGCCACCCAGGAGTCCCTAATAGGAAATATTTTAAATATTTCAAGTAGGACATATTTTAAATTCTTTAAGATTTTTTTTTTTTTGAGAGAGAGAGAGAGCAAGTGGGGGCAGGGCAAAGAGAGAGGGAGAGAGAGAATCCCAAGCAGGGCCTGCACTGACAGTGTGGAGCCCGATGCGGGGCTCGAACTCACAAAGCACAAGATCATGACCTGAGCTGAGATCAAGAATCAGACGCTTAACCGACTGAGCCCCCCAGGCGCCCCTCGAGTTTTTAAAATAGGAAATATTTTCAATTTTGTTTAAACAGGAAATAGCACATAGATCTAGGAGCGGATCTCAGGTGACGATGATCCGCCGTCACAACACCTGTCACGTCACAGCTTGCTTAGCGGCAGAAGCAGGACATAAATCGGCGCCTCAGCCTCCACACTTCAAACCCACGTGGCCTCACCAGCTCCGTTCTGCGGAGACCCAGGCAGGCAGGGGAGCGCCGGGCTCCGGGTCCAAACTCAGCCGTGACCCCCCAGCACCCCGGCCCCCCCCCCATCTGTGAGGAAGGGAGAAACCACTTTCTCCCTTCAACATCGAAGCCTCCGGAACCCATCGCAACTGTTTTGTTTGCCTGTTTTTGCAGTTACAAGGTCTCCAAGCAAACATGATCAGGTCTTTGTAGAAAAGACGCTGCGTTTGAATGGATATTTGGGTCCATCTAGTGGAATTTCTAGCACACCAATGTGAAGGACGAGGCACAAGCTGCCGGGGGTAATGGTCTGTAACAGACAAAACTTGTCCGTCAAAATAAGTGAGAATCACTGATGTCTTGGCTCATGCAAAACAAACAAACAAACAAACAAACATGTAGGTTCTTTGCCTGGAAGGACCGTGAGATTTGTATACATTCTTCAGAAAGAGCTGTCCTTCACAAAATTTGGAAATGCTGTGCCTCCCGTCACGTCCAAGCAGCTCTCGGATTTGTAGAAGGTGCAGGGAAAGACCCCACCACTGAAGGCTGCGCCTCGCAGACACATAAGGGGACGTATTTTACAGACGTGGTCGTCGAGGTTCTGAGGGGACGGGGAGGGGCCACGTTTGGCCAATAAACAGGGTGTGTTTCCTGCGTCCTTCTGCTTCCCAGGCTGGGCTCCGACGAGTCTAACAAGGGGTTTGCGCCGAGGGGCCCTAGCCCTTCGCTGGGGGGCACGAGCGTGAAGGGCACCTGGTCAGGAGTGCGGGGGACGCCCGCTAGTGACCCTCAGACACGGTGAGCCCACGCCTCTGCGGAAGCCCACTGACATTCTGTCCACCGGGAGCAGAACGTGCTGAGAGGAGGGCGCGACCTCGCTCACGTCAGAGATTTCAGCCTGTAAAGTATTAAAACCTCCCAATATAAGAAGGATTTGGAGAGTCTCTGCTCCGTGACCAGCCTTAGATGGGTGTCCTGGAGGTGTCACCGGGGGACTCTCACCACCCCTGGAGGTGTCACGGGGGGGCCCTCACCACCCCTGGGGGGGGGGAGTAATGTCAGGAAGCCAGTTCAGAAAGATGAGGTATGTGACCTCCACAAAGACGATGAGATGAAAAGCCGGATTTGAACCCACGATGGTTTGAATCCAGCGTGTTCTTTCTACAGCCCCAGAACGTAAGGCAGACTGGCCCACAAAGCTGTCTCCATCAGCCCGGACGTACTGCCCCGGGCACCTCTACAGCTATAGCACCGGCTGTGGCTCCCAGGGCCACACTCCAGTCCTGCACCAACGCTTGAGCGGGAAGTGTGGTAACCCTACAGGTCTTTGCTCGTGGTGGGAAAATAACTTGTAAGTGTCCTTTCCACGTCCAGCAGCTACAACTGCTAGATGTTTTTTAAAAAGTGAAAAGCCTAAGACTAAATTCTGTGTGTGAGGCCCTCGCCCTTCCAGCCCCAAGTAAACTGTTCAACAGCGGGGCAACTGGATTGATTTCCAAAATCAAGGTTCAAAGAGAAGAAAGGATACACGGCACCTGAAAGGCTGAATCACACAGGTGTCCCTGTGGGAGAGAGAGAAGGAGAAGGGAGGAGAGGAGCACAGGAGGAAGGGAGGGAGGGAGGAAGGGAGGAGGAGGGGAGAGGGAAGGAGAGAGGAAGAGGCGGGGAGGGGAGAAGGGGAAGAGGGGAGGAGGAGGAGGAGAAAAGAGAGGAGGGGGAGGAGGGGGAGGAAGGGAGGAGGGAGGAGAGGAGGGGAGAGGGGGTGACGGTGAGTCTAACTGGAACTTTATCTTTAAGGAGCCACAGCAAGCAGTGATCTCTCGCCTGCGAGGCCTTACTCACTTGACGTGCCGGGACGTTGGCTGGAAAGTTTGCCACCTGGAAGGCACGTGCAGGTCACAATGTACCACCGGTTTGATCTGCAAAAAGAAAAGGCAAGCCTCGGGACTCGGTTCAGACAACCACTTGCTAAATACGGTTTGCCCAGCACCGCCCCCAAAACAGCAGTGCAGGGGGGAGGGAGGCCTTGCTAAGGGAGCACAGGGGAGGACCCAGGAAGGACTCCGGGGGAGCAGACTCCCTGCTGGGAGGGGCCGGGACTCCCAGACGCAGGGCAGGTGACCTCATGGGGACGGGGCGAGAGGGCTGTGAGTTCCGAGGCCGGAAGGTCGGGTGCGAGGGCGCGGAGCGCGGCGGCCGGGAGGTCACAGAAGTCCAGAGACACAGACCGGGCCGTTGTGCTGAGGACACAGGCCAGCAGCTCGACCAGCAAGCTCCCGTGATGTGCTCCCCAGGCGCCCGGCTGGGCCAGACTGCGGCCCCAAGAACGGGCGTGTGGCCCCTAAGTCAGCCCGTGGGGTTCCAGCTAAGACGTCCCGTGGCAGGGGACAACACCCCCCCCCTGCTCCCCGGACCTTTCTCTTTCCTGTGACTCCAACCTGGGGGCTGAGCCCCCCCCTCCCCGGGGCCTGGTCAGCTTCAACCTCACACCCCCTGGGGCCCCCACAGCAGGGAGGAGAAGGATGTCTGAGCCCTGCCACGGGCAGGCAAAATCCCTCTGCTGGGGGTCCTACTGTCGTCATTGACAGCCTGGGTGGGGCGAGATCAAGGCCACGGCCCCACACAGTCTCGAGGCCCCTCCATCACGGTGACTTCCTCTGAAAGTCGCTCCCCCGCTACGTTCCTTGTCTGTCCCACCTCTAGAGGCTCCGCCCCTGAGACACCAGCCCCTCCCACCTCTAGAGGCTCCGCCCCTGAGACACCAGCCCCTCCCACCTCTA